>NC_142195.1:30841841-30992500 GCF_026936395.1 Plectropomus leopardus
GCATTTCACCAAAACTTATTTTACATTTTGAAAAATCCACAGTAAAATATTTCACAGATTTGATTTTTTCACGCTCGTTTTTCTGTAAATCAAGTTTTGACTTAATAGATTATTTTTATTCTTTTCATTTGATTAATTAATAAAATTTTTATTTTTATTTTCTTTTCAACTTGTATTTCTTTTTTTTTCATTGTTGATTTGAAATTATTTGTATGAATTACTTTTATATTTATTTTTAAATGATTAAAATCTTAATGTATTATTTTCCAGTTTGGGTTTCTGTACTTACATATTACTTATATATTTAAGCTCACATTTATTTTTAATTATTATTATTTTATTTTTCTGACAGAAGTGTTCATCCAATATGATGTGTTCAATCACTGTCAGAAATTTAAAAATCCAAAGATAATTTCTGTTCCTACAATTTCTGGCTGATTAATTTAGTCATTTGGGATTTTTTTTATAGGAAATGTGTTTGGAGGACATGTTTTATTAAAAATCACCATTTTTTAAGTATAAAGAATCACCACATTTAAACATTTTAGAGTAAAAAATAAAAAAAATCAACATTCATTTAAATGACCAACAGAATTGCTACAGTGATACACTAGAAAAAATATACAAAGTTTTTCAAAGCAAAAGAAAAGAGAAAAAAACCCCAAAAATAAATAGATAAAAAACAAATCCAGTCCCCCGTCTGCTCCACACACAGAAATTATAGATTTAAAAAGCCAATCATTTTTTTTAAAGGAAACAACAATTCGTTACAAAAAAAAACAAATCCAAAACTTTTCAAAGAGAAAAATAAAAACAAACTTGGTAAACAGAAAATCCAGACATTTGAAGTCCGATGCCTATTCCTGAAAAACGTTGTTTTTTAATCTGAATTCATGTTATTTTGGGATTTTTGTGAATTCTTTGTTTTTTTAATCTCCCGGAACCGTTTTTCCTCAAAGCGGAACCTTCCTGTCGGTGTTGTTTGTTTCCAGTCGGCCTCAGTTCGTCGAGGCTCGTGCACGTGTTTTGTTTTTCCCGGTGCAGCTCGGTCCGTGTCTTCGGTCCGTGTCTCCGGTCCGTGTCTTCGGTCCGTGTCTCCGGTGTGTTCCGGTCTCTGTGTCCCGGGTCTCGGTTCGGGTCCGAGGATGTCTTCGGGCGGCAGCTCTCTGTTCTCCGGGTTCCGGGTTCTGGGTCTCTACTCGAACCACGTGCCGCACGCGCTCCGGTACCACAAGAAGCACCGGGAGTTCTACCTGCTGACGTCAGCCGGTAAAAGTTTCCACACGTACAACGTAAGAAGATTTACCTGCTTTACACACACACACACACACACACACACACACACATTCACACAGACCCAAACACACACACACACACACACACACTCACACACACACACACACACACACACACACACACACACACACACACACACACACACACACACAAACACACACACACACACACACACTCACACAGACACACTCACACCACCACCAGACACACACACACACTCACACA
Organism: Plectropomus leopardus; assembly: GCF_026936395.1. Classification (NCBI taxonomy): domain Eukaryota; kingdom Metazoa; phylum Chordata; class Actinopteri; order Perciformes; family Serranidae; genus Plectropomus; species Plectropomus leopardus. The sequence continues at coordinate 30,843,363 of NC_142195.1, forward strand.
CACACACACACACACTCACACACACACACACACACACACACACACACACACACACACAGACACACACACACTCACTCACTCAGACACACACACACACTCACACACACACACACAGACACACACACTCACACTCCACACACACACACACACTCACACACACACACACACACACACACACACACACACACACACATTCACACAGACCCAAACACACACACACACACACACACACACACACACACACACACACACACACACACACACACACACACACACTCACTCAGACACACACACACACACACACACACACACTCAGACACACACACTCACAAACACACACACACACATACAAACACAAACATACACACACACACATTCACACACACACACACACACACACACACACTCACTCACTCACACACACACACACACACACACACACACACACACACACACACACACACATTCACACAGACCCAAACACACATACACACACACACACTCACACACAGACACACACACACACACACACACTCACACACACTCACTCACTCAGACACACACATACACACACACACACACACTCACACACACACACTCACAAACACACACACACACACACATACAAACACAAACATACACACACACACATTCACACACACACACACACACACTCACTCACTCAGACACACACATACACACACACACACTCACACACACACACACATTCACACAGACCCAAACACACACACAAACCCTCAGGTGATGAAAAACACAAAAGAAGTTACGGTTATCGGTATCTGAGGAGCTGAGTTATCGGTTTATCAGTTTATCTGTTGAAATAATTGTTATCGTGTTTATCGGTTTATCTGTTGAAATAATCGTTATCGTGTTTATCGGTTTATCTGTTGAAATAATCGTTATCGTGTTTATCGGTTTATCTGTTGAAATAATCGTTATCGTGTTTATCGGTTTATCTGTTGAAATAATCGTTATCGTGTTTATCGGTTTATCTGTTGAAATAATCGTTATCGTGATCGCTGGTTCTGATATCTTCATATCTCACTGAGGAGTCAAAGGAACCTTTAAGCTCCACAGAAATGCTGATTTGATGTTTATCGAGATAAATATTGATATCAACTGATATGAAAAAAGTATCGTGATCAGACTTTTTTCCATATCGCCCGGTCCGACGACTAATTATCGACATCGGCCCCGAATTGTTGTTTTTTTCCGCTTGTTTTTCTATGTCATTACCCACCTATGACATCATCGTGTTCAATAGCCAATCACAGAGCTCCACGAACACACAACGTCAAGACCTGATCAATGATCAAGTAAAGACCACAATTAAATACTGTATATATGTATATACTGTATAATGATCAGCGTATCGATGTATTGATCAGCGTATCGATGTATTGATCAGCGTATCGATGTATTGATGTGTTTCAGGTGAACCGGTTGGGGATCGTTGCCGTCAGTGAGTTCATTTTAAACCTTTTTATAAATAATTCCTCTGATGATGATGATGATGATGATGATGATAAAAGTTCTGCTCTCTGATTGGCTGCTGTGTGGTGACATAATGTGTCTTTGGTTGCCAAGGTAACAGCCTGCCAGATGACATCAGCTGTGTAGCAGCAGACAGGATGTTGGTGTTCGCCGCCGCAGGACGCCTCATCTGCGCCTTCGCGCGTAACAAAGAGGTGAGAAAACAATTTCTACATTAATATTAATTTGTTTTAAAATGTTTCTGATATTTTTACTTTCAGCATAAAAAGCAGAGAAATGAGAGGAAAAATGAGAGAAAGCTGACCGAAAATCTGAAACAAACGTGCGCTCACGGAGTCTTTAAAAAAAGATGGTTTTTAAGGTTTTTTTTGTTTCTGCCGAGAGTTTCAGAGAAAACCAAAAAGAACTTTTTTACCTTTAAAAATGAACAAAAACAGGAATTTAAATCTTTTTTCCTTTAAAATTGGCAAAACATACTAAAAAGTTTTCTTTAAAAATCTCTTTTTCTGAAAAAATGCGTTAAAGACAGAAAACATGTTTCCGTTAAAAATCGCCAAAATACAAACGCTGCTGGCTCTTCCTGCAGGTGGTGATGCGTTACCATGGACACAAACAGGAAGTGCGGCTGCTGCTTCCTCTGGGCGATCAGCTGATCTCGGCCGACAGTGGCGGTGATGTCATCGTTTGGGACGTGCAGGGAGGGGGTGAGGGGGCGGAGCTTCACACACCGTGTCTTCATGTTACCTGTCCTGTTACCCATCATGCCTCTCTCTCTCTCTCAGACGTCTACCTGCGGCTGCAGTTTGACCCCGCCTCCTTCGACGTGTCGGCCATGATGCATCCGAGCACCTACCTGAACAAGGTGCTGCTGGGGAGCTCCCAGGGTGCACTGCAGCTCTGGAACATCAAGACCAGGTGAGTGTGTGTGTGTGTGTGAGTGTGTGTGTGTGTGTATGTGACTGTGTGTGTGTGTGTGTGTGTGTGTGTGTGTGTGTGTGTGTATGTGACTGTGTGTGTGTGTGTGTGTGTGTGTGTGTGTGTGTGTGTGAGTGTGTGTGTGTGTGTGTGTGAGTGTGTGTGTGAGTGTGTGTGTGTGTGTGTGTGTGTGTGTGTGTGTGTGTGTGTGTGTGTGTGTGTGTGTGTGTGTGTGTGTGTGTGTGTGTGTGTGTGTGTGTGAGTGTGTGTGTGTGTATGTGACTATGTGTGTGTGTGAGTGTGTGTGTGTGTATGTGACTGTGTGTGTGTGTGTGTGTGAGTGTGTTCACTGACAGACTGAGTCACAGTGTCTCTGTGTCAAAAGTCAAAGTCAGTTTTATTTATATAGCCCATTATCACAAAACATGGTTTGCCTCAGAGGGCTTTACAGTGTACGACATCACTCTGCCCTCAGACCCTCACATCACCCGAGGAAAAACTCCCCAAAAAGAACCCCTGTAACGGGGAAAAATAACGGAAGAAACCTCAGGAAGAGCGGTAGAGGATAGTGAGGGATCCCTCTTCCACAGACGAGCAATAGATGTCGTAAATAACAAATGAAATACAATCATGGCAAAAAAGGAAAGAGAGAGGGGGAGGGGGGGAGGCACAGCAATAATAGAAACAGATGCATGTCATATTACAGTAATGGCAGGTGTGGAATTAGTAATTGCTCTCTATGATGATGTTGAGAGAGATGATAACAGTCTCATGCATATGTTGAAAGGGAGGTGTCCAAAGGCAGGATCACAGCATCGGCGCAACCAGGACCAGACCACGATCAGGGCGAGCGGGGGGGCACAGAGTCAGTACAGCCACAGCACGAGCACAACCAAAGGCAGGGTCGCGGCATCAGCACAGCTATCACCACGGTCAGGCACAGTCAAGGTTACGGCCAGGATCCAGGGAAACTAGGAAACAAGGGAGCAGGAACGCTCCCGAGAGGCAGCAGGATTAGCGTAGTGCAGTTCAACAGACCCAGGCTCTGTAATCGCGAGCCCCAGGTAGTGAGAGTACCACATGGCTATCACAGAGCTAAGCTAAGCTTGCACATGGCAATGCAGTAAACAGACATGCATGATTTCTGATGGCGGCATAGAGAGAAGGAAAGGAGCTCAGCGACAGAGGAAGTCCCCCGGCAGGTTAAACCTATGTCAGCCTAACTATGGGCTGGTCCAGGCAGCCTGAGCCAGCCCTAATTATAAGCTTTATCAAAGAGGAAGGTCTTAAGTCTACCCTTAAAAGTTGAAACGGTGTCTGCCTCCCTGACCGAAAATGGAAGATGGTTCCATAGGAGAGGAGCGTGGTAGCTGAAGGCTCTGGTTCCTAACCTACTTTTGGAAATTTTGGGAACCACAAGTAACCCTGCGTTTTCAGAGCGCAGTGATCTTGAGGGTTGGTAAGGAACTATGAGCTGTGACAGATAAGACGGAGCCTGAACATTTAGAGCTTTGTAAGTAAGGAGGAGGATTTTAAATTCAATCCTGGATTTCACAGGGAGCCAGTGCAAAGAAGCTAAAACAGGAGAAATATGATCCCTTTTCTTGCTTCCCGTTAAAACACGAGCAGCAGCGTTCTGCACCAGCTGGAGAGACCTAAGAGATTTGTTGGGGCAACCAAATAATAGGGAATTACAGTAATCCAGCCTAGAGGTGACAAATGCATGTACTAATTTTTCAGCATCTGTTTGGGATAGGATATGTCTAATTTTTGCGATGTTACGCAAGTGAAAGAAAGCCGTCCTTGAAGTTTGTTTTATATGGGAGGCAAAGGATAAATCCTGGTCAAATAAAACTCCGAGGTTCCTTACAGTTGTGCTAGAGGCCAAGGTAATGCCACCTAGAGAAATTACATTGTTGGAAAAGGAGCTTCTGAGGTGTTTTGGGCCAAGAACAATAACTTCAGTTTTGTCTGAATTCAACATCAGGAAATTACGGCTCATCCAGGCTTTTACATCCTTAAGACATGTTTGAAGTCTAGATAGCTGATCAGTTTCATCTGGTTTCATAGATAGATATAATTGCGTATCATCAGCATAACAATGGAAATTTAAGGAATGTTTTCTAATTATGTTGCCTAGAGGAAGCATATATAAAGTGAAAAGGATTGGTCCAAGCACCGAACCTTGTGGCACTCCAAAGCAGACCTTTGTATGTGCGGAGGATTGATCATTGATGTGAACAAATTGGGAACGATCTGATAAGTATGACTTAAACCAGGCTAGTGACTCTGTGTCTTTGTGTCTCTCTGTCTCTGTGTCTCTGTGTCTCTGTGTCTTTGTGTCTCTCTGTCTCTGTGTCTCTGTGTCTCTGTGTCTTTGTGTCTCTGTGTCTTCAGTAAGCTGCTGTTCTCGTTTCGTGGCTGGGCGTCTCGGGTCTCCGTCCTGCAGCAGGTCGGCTTCACACTTTTCTTTTCTTCGTTTTTTTGGTTTTAAAGTTTAAAAATGTTTTTTTACTCAGATTTAATATTGAAAAGTTTTTATATCTGAAAGTATTTAAAAAATATAAGAAATGAATTTCATTGTAAAACATTAAAAACATAATGAAAGGAAACTAATTCTTAACATATTTTTGTAATTGTTAAAAAAAACAACTTTATTCCCCAGAGTCCCGCGGTGGACGTGGTCGGCGTCGGCACGGCGGCGGGACGCATCATCATTCACAACATCCGATTGGACGAGACGCTGATGAGCTTCACGCAGGACTGGGGACCAATCAGCTCGCTGACTTTCAGAACAGGTAAAGGTGCCCTGTGAGACAGTTTCTGATCGCTTATTCGTGCTTTTATTCACGCGTCTCTGTGCTTCGTCCGTCCCGGTCTCGTCTCAAATATGTGGACCGATGTGTTTGTTTTGTTTCTGCCGAGTTTGGAGCGTTTCTGTGTTTCTGAAGGCGTTCAGAGTCCGAAACATGACGCCTCTCACGGTCAGAGTTTCAGTGTAACTGTGAGTGAGAGCAGCACGTCGTCTGCGTACAGAAACACTTTATTCACTTCATTAAATACAGAACATTAAATCTTTTACTGTCAGAGTGTTTCTGTGTGCAGAGTTACTGCGTCAGCGTTCACACAGTCATGAAAAACCTGCAAAAGACATGGAATTTACAAATAGCAATTTCCAGGCCTGGAAACCTTTAGAAAACTGAGTGTACTTTTTGGTAAAGTAACGGGATTTTCTTCACAAACGTGTGTCAGAACACACGATGTGTTCAGTGAACGTTGTTATTTAGAAACTCCAACAATAATTTCTTTTTTTCACAGTTTCTGATAAATGGTGTAATTTTGGGTGAGTTTTAAAGTAAACACGCCTTTGAAGCCCTGGGCCTGGTGTGGAAGGCATGTTTTCTTCCACAAATGGTAAAAATTTGTAATGGAAGAGAAAAAAAGTGTATTATTAAATAATCAGCAAAAACAAAAAAAAGCCAAAATTTTTTCTTAAAAAAATAATTTCCAAAAGGAAAAAAATCGCAAATGTTTTCTTTCAAACTGGCAAAAATGTTTAAAGAAGAAAACAAATTAATTTTTTTGGTTTTAAAGAAACTGAGCGTGTGTGTGAACGCTGCAGCGAGCGAACAGCAGCAGGTCGTCAGCATCAAGGAACGCTTTGAGTTAATTTATTCGAAACAGAATATGAAATATCGTTTCTTTATCAGATGGTCCCCCTATCGTGGCGTCCGGCAGTCCTCAGGGCCACATTGCATTTTGGGATCTGGAACGCCGTCAGCTGGTCACTCAGCAGAGACACGCCCATAGCACAGCCATCGCCGCGGCAACCTTCCTGCATGGAGAGCCTCTTTTGGTCACCAATGGAGCCGACAACGCCATCAAGGTAAAACGGCAAGAAGACGAGATGAAATGAACTAAAGTCATCACTAAATTTAAAACTGTTTTGTTATTTTGATTTATTTTTATTAAATAAATCTTTGAAGTGTTATTTTTCATCTCTTGGTGCCTCTACTGACAATAATAAATAATATTTATTACTTTTTTTTCAGGTGTGGATATTTGACCAGGAGGGGGGCGGAGCCAGATTGTTGCGGAGTCGTCAGGGCCACAGTGCCCCACCCACCACAATCCGTCACCATGGTAACGACGGGAAAAACATCCTCAGTGCTGGTAAAAAAACATCTTCTGCACAGAACGTAATTCATGTGAATAATGTTCAGATTTGTTCTCATACGTTGGATGTTTTGCTAATAATTTAAAACTTAATAGTTTCATAAAACATTTTAATTAAGCTTTTAATGTTGATCTGCGAAAATAGCCAAAATTAAAAATGAGCAGTAAAATAAAAACAAACTCCAGCCGGGTGAAGTTCAGTTCCTCTGCCCCGAAGGTTCAGAGCGTCATGAGAACGTCCTGGAAATGTTTCGGTGAAGTTGTGTGTGAACGCTGCGGTGACATTCTCAGCGTGTTTTCCTGTTTTAAAATAAGTGAAACGTAAACAGCAGTGCGTTGTGCCCCCTGCAGGTCAGGACGGGACGCTGCAGTCTTTCTCCACCGTCCACGAGCGACTCAACAAGAACCTGGGTCACGGTCAGTTCAGCCGCTCGCTGCTCACAAAACGCTGATTTTCGAGATGAGCGAGCGTGTGAGCGCTCGCTCAGAGCTGCCGTGTGATCGCTCGTGTTGTCTGTTTGACTTCATGCCAACAGCCAATCAGATCAACTGAATGGAGTCTGGCTGTAACGTGATTATCTGTGTTTGTGTGCGTGTTACGTCCAGGCTCCATCAACAAGAAGAAAGAGAAGAAGAAGAAGAAGGGGTTGTCCTACGAGGAGCTACGTCTTCCCGCCATCACAGCGTTCTCCTCTGGTGGGCGCTCTTTCACAAACTGATCACATGCAGAACTCCATAAAGAAAACGTCCCATTTAAGCCTGTTCTCTGTGTGATGATTGGCAGCTGCTTCTCGCCAGTCGGACTGGGACGGCATCGTGGCGTGTCACCGCGGTCGCCTAGCGGCCACCACATGGAACTACCAGCGGTGCACCATGGGAGCCCATCACCTTCAGCCGCCGGCCTGTCACAGAGACGGCATCGCTACGGTAACAGTATTTCAACACCTTTGTTGCTCTCAGCCAGAAACACTCGGCCTGCTTTGTTTGGGGACAAAATAACAGTGGGCCAGGGGCCAGGGGTTAGTGGCCAGGGGCCAGGGGCCAGGGGCCAGGGGCCAGGGGCCAGGGGCCAGGGGCCTGGGGCCTGGGGCCAGTGGTCAGTGGTCAGTGGTCAGGGGCCAGGGGCCAGTGGCCAGTGGTCAGGGGCCAGTGGTCAGGGGTCAGGGGCCTGGAGCCAGGGGCCAGGGGCCAGGGGCCAGGGGCCAGTGGTCAGTAGTCAGGGGACAGGGGCCAGGGGCCTGGAGCCAGGGGCCAGGGGTTAGGGGCCAGGGGCCTCTCGCAGGAGCACCCGACATGTTCCTAAGATTTTAGGACATTTGTAGGATTTTCGGACATTTAGTGGGTTTCTAGGATTTGACCCAGTATTCGGTCTCTTTTCCCAGGCTGTCGACATCACTTCCTGTGGAAACTTTGCTGTGATTGGTTCGTCGTGTGGCCGTGTCGACGTTTACAACCTGCAGTCTGGCCTGCACCGCGGTTGCTATGGCAACAACGAGAAAGGTGTGTTCTCCTGATCTCGTCCCCGATTGGTCCATTTTGTGTGTCCATCTGTCAATAACCCCGTCCGCTTCCATTGCAGCTCACGGCGGGGCGGTACGAGGGGTTGCCACGGATACCCTGAACCAGCTGACAGTGACGGCAGGCTCTGATTGGCTGCTCAAGTTCTGGCGCTGCAAGAGCAGGAAACAGGAAGAGCAGCTGGAGCTACATGCTGCACCAGCTAGCATGATGCTACACAGAGACAGGTAGCTAACAGCTAGCATGATTCTCTACAGAGACAAGTAGCATGTTAGCAAACAGGTAGCTAATATGATGCTTACAGTTAACGTGATCCTCTACAGAGAAAGGTAGCGAACAGTTAGCATAATGTTACACAGAGACAGCTAGCTAACAGTTTTGTTCTCTTTCTGTTCTGTTTGTTGTATATGTTAGCGGGATGTTAGCATTAGCTCTGGATGACTTCATGCTGCTAGTGGTCGACATAGAAACCAGACGGGTCGTCAGGAAGTTTTTGGGTCACCACGGCAAAATCAACGACATGGTGGGTCTAGAAAGCTACCTCAGCTATCAATCTGCTAATGGTGTTTAATATGAGCTAGACCGCTATCAGTGTGCTAACAGGCTTTTTTATTTTTTTAAATTTTATTAAGTTTATTTAAATCAGGGACAATGTACAGAATAACGTTGGTCTCTGAAGAGAGAAGTTGCTTTGTACCAGATTTAGCTTACTAGCTAATTTCCATCAGTAGTCCTTGGGCAGGTAAGGGCCGCAGTATTTTACTAACTGATTGCTAACAGTCGGCTAACAGTGTGTTAACAGAGTGCTAACAGTCTGCTCACACGGTGCTAACAGAGTTCTAACAGCGTGCTAACAGTGTGCTAACACCACTCATGTTAAAAAAATTTGTCAGACTTTCAGCCCTGATGGCCGCTGGCTTGTTACCGTGGCGATGGACTGCACCATTCGTACCTGGGATCTTCCCTCTGGATGGTAAGAATGGAACGATCCGCTGCTATGCAGTATATCATACTTTGTATATATAGTATATGATATACTGTATGTATAGAACAGTGTATATAACAGTATGTGATATACCGTATATACAGTATACAATATAATGTTTATAGAAGAGCATATCATATGCTTTATATAATATTATATATATATATATATATATATATATATATATATATATATATATACATATATATAAATATATATGTATATACACACACAGTATATCATATACTGTTTATAGAACAGTATATAAATATTTAACTAATAATTAATGATTTTTTATTAATGATTTTCTTGCTCTCTGGTCAGTCTGGTGGACTGTTTCCTGGTTGCCATGGCGCCCGTGGGTGTGTCCCTGTCACCGACTGGAGACTTCCTGGCAACGGCTCATGTTGACAGTCTGGGTGTTTACCTCTGGTCAGAACCAATCACCTCTCTGGATTCTTTCTGACCAATCACAACGCAGCATTCAGTTTTTTTTTGTGTATGTTTGTAAACATGTGGTCAGCTGATCCCTCTAGCAGCCAATCACAGTACAGCTCTCCTCCCCAGGACCAATAAGAGTCTCTGCGGGCCTGTGGGGCTCCGCCCCCTCCCGGCCGACCACCAACCAGTCGAGGAGACGCTGCCAGGGGTCACGGTGGAGGAGCCGGGACAGGAAGTGACCTCAGGGGAGGCTGATGATGATTACGAATCAGCTGAGCAGCTGGGGGCGGAGCTTGTGACTCTGTCTCTGCTGCCTGGGTCTCGATGGAAAAGTCTGCTGCACCTGGACGTCATCAAGGTGAGACGTCACGATATTCTCCTATAGCACTGACATATATGCAACTGTTGAATATGATTTAATTCATTTAAAAATAATCTCATTTTTAAATTAACTATAACATTTCTTTGAGGTATTTAACATAAACAATATCATGTATATTGTTTATATATAAACAATGTAATTGATAAAATGATCTTAAAACAATATAATTTATGTAAAAACACTACAAGTTATTAAATGATAGAAATAAGTCATAAGATTGATATTTAAACACTATAATGTATAAATGTGTATATTAATAATAAAATGTATCTAATTAAATTAACAGCAGAGTTGAATCAGGTGTGTGTGTGTGTGTGTGTGTGTGTGTGTGTGTCGTTTGTAGAGGAGGAATAAGCCCGTGGCGCCCCCTGCTGCTCCGGCTGCTGCTCCGTTCTTCCTGCCAACAGTTCCTGGTCTCACACCTCGATTCTCGTCACCAACGGCAACCCAACAGGAAACACAGGTACGACTGTTTTTAATCCTAAAATCCTGTTTCCTCTAGCTGAGGTCTGAGGTCACCGTGAGGTCATTTCCTGGACTTAACCTCTGACCTCAGATCTGCAGAGACGTCACAGAAAATATAAACAACAACAACAAAAATAATTCTAATAACAACAATGTTGTTGTTTTAGTCGAAGGTTTTGACGTGGGGTTCGTTGACTCAGAGGTCAGAGTTCAGCTCCGCTCTGGAGTCAGCTCTGCAGTCCGGATCATGTGAGTCACACCTCCACGGAGACACCGTTCACACAGAGACACCGTTCACACAGAGACACCGATCACGCAGAGACACCGTTCACGCAGAGACACCGTTCACGCAGAGACACCGTTCACACAGAGACGCCATTCAGACAGAAACACCGTTCACACAGAGACACTGTGCACACAGAGACACCGTTCACACAGAGACACCTTTCAGACAGAAACACCGTTCACACAGAGACACCGTTCACACAGAGACACAGTTCACACAGAGACCATCCACACAGACACCGTTCACGCAGAGACACCGTTCAGACAGAAACACCGTTCACACAGAGACACCGTTCACACAGAGACCATCCACACAGACACCGTTCACACAGAGACACCGTTCAGACAGAGACACCGTTCACACAGAGACACCGTTCAGACACAGACGCCGTGCACACAGAGACATTGTTCTTATGTGAAATGTTTTGATAACCCAGAAGAGTTTAATTTTTCTCTCCTTGCAGTCGATCGCCCGCTGCGCCTCCTGAAGGATTGTGGGCCGGCGGCGCTCTCTGTGGAGCTCACCTGTTTGTCATCAGAGGGGGGCGGGGCCAGCAGCCTTCTGTTAGCCTTCATTCACATGATTGACAGCATGTTGGCCAGTGGGCGGGACTTTGACCTGGCTCATGCTTACCTGGCGCTTTTCCTGAAGGTCAGCCAATCAGAGCGCAGCAGTCTTAGCTCGGTGACTTCTTCAGTCTTTTATTGTGAAAAATTGTCCCTCCGTTTCCTGTGTCATCAGTTGTTGTTTTTGTTTTTCAGCTCCATCTCCGCTTGTTGTCGCAGGACTCGGTTGCCATGGCAGCGTTGCTCTGCCTCTCCTCACGGCTGGAGGCGGGGTGGGCGGAGCTACGAGCATCATTTGACCAATCACTGTGTCTGCTGTCGTACGCCAAGAGCGCGCTGCTCTAACACATTTTTGTATTATATTAAATGCCGATGATGGCGACGTCTGCAGAGTTTTTTTTCACAAGTTTTCAGTTAAAATTGTTAAATTTTTACATTTGCATCTCCTCTTCCTTGCATCTCTCAGCTGTCTGCGTTGAGCCCTGCCCGCCACCAAACTCTACACGCCAAACGCCACATCCCAAACGGCACGCGGCGTAAACAAAAACACAACTAGAGACTGTTAATATAACACAGTCAGGAGCGCTCGTTTCACGTCACCTCAGTGTGAGAGTGTTGCGCCCTGCATTTCTCCGCCCTGCTCCGAGGAGACACAGACAACGGCGCACAGTTTATGACAACTTCAGCCACCACTCGCCTCTGCAGGAACGCCGGCTCCACCCACATGTGTTAATGAAGCCAAATCTCCCCAAAACGACAAAAAAACAACCCATCAATGAGCACTCTTCATTCAGGCTGCACCTAAAAAAAAACAGGCACTCCCCCGAGACAGGCAGCAAAGAACAGAGGGCGGGTCTGTTATTTGTAATTTTTTAAAGAAATAAACCAAAATAAATAATAATAAAAATTTGGTAAATTTAATAAATAACACAGTATAGTATGTTGCTCATACCAAAACATGATAGTATAGTTTGTCATCCAAAATATGGTAAAAATGTTTTAGTGTGGTATGGGGGGGCGGATATGTGCTAAAATACTAACTAAGGGGTTGATGTGTAATTCTCTGTTTGAACACTGGGTGTCACTGTGACAGCAGGTTCAGGGATAAAGGCAGGAAAGTTCCTGTTGACTTCGTCTTTTTTGACCCCGGAGGGTCAAAGGGTTTTTGGCTGCTGTGGCGTTAACATTGTTCGCGATCAGCTGAGTGTTTGATGGCCGATGCAGCACGTTCACGTTTGTGCTCAGTGGAGGAAATAAAGACTTTCAAAAGACGAACGGGATTCTGTGAGGAACTCGAGACAGGGAGCAATCATCAAAGTAAGCAAAGCGTGTCATTCGCTTACACCCGAGTTATGACGGAGTCATGCCGAGGTCACGCCAGGGTCACACCGAGGTCACGCCGGGGTCACGCTGGGGTCACATATCTCAGAATGTGGCTCAAATATCAGAAAAACATCACAGTGTGTTGTTTACAAATGTAAAAAGTAGGACTATGTCTAAAACATAATAAATGTGTAAAATGTTCAGGCTGGATATGTGGTGTATCGTGTGTATTAAAACACATACAGTGTTTATTGCAGTGTGTAGTAACATGTACACAGTGTGTCGTGTTCATGGTGACATGTTTTCCAAATGAATCAATCAGTCGATGAATCAGTCAGAAGTCATGTGACAGGTGTGATACCTGTGTGGGCGGGAGCTAAGACGTGTCGGGCGTTTGATGGTCTGTTGGCGATCATTAATGACGGCGTGACGCGTTTAAAGTGTTTCGTCCACAGAGACTCAAACACTCTGGGCTCAACTGTCACTTTTATTTCACAAAAAACTCTTTTCATCATTAAAAAAAAATCACGTTTCTGCTGTCATGACATCATCAACGCATCACTCTGACAGCCACAGTTTGAAGGTTCGGTCGTAGGAGCTGGTGGCGATCAGCTTCCCGTCAGGCGACACGTCGACGCCCATCACCTGGAAAAACAAACAGGTGTGACACGTTAACGTACCCACCAATCAGCAGCAGCTCCTCAACCACCAATCAGAGCGCAGCGTGTGGTACCTTCCCCTCGTGTCCCGCCAGCGTCTTCAGCGGGGTCCAGCCCGGGTGACTCCAGACCTTCGCCGTGTTGTCATACGCTCCGGTCAACAGGAAGTGACCTTCTGTGGCTACACGCCAACAAACAGGAAGTGACATCAGAGACACACTGAATTAAAAATAAGCAGTAAAATAAAAAAATTACACAAAGTTAAAACAAAAAAAGAAAAATTTATTGTAAAAAATAAAATTGGCCATAAATAACAATAATTTGCATGAAAAAAACAAAAAAGAAAAATTTATCCTGAAAAGAAAATAGTCCATAAACAGTAATATTAAAAATAATGATACTAATAATAAATTAATCCTTAAAATAAAACACAATAACTGAGGACAAATTTAATTTAATTATTTAGAATAAAAAAGTGAGGGTGCGTTTGTTTACGTTGGAATAAAAAAGTGAGGGTGCGTTTGTTTACGTTGGAAGCGGACCGCAGACAGCAGGTTCTGGTGGGCGGGGACTGTGTACAGACACTTTCTGTTCCTCAGCTCCCAAACCTTACAGGTGTTATCACCACTTCCTGTTGCCAGGTGATACCTGAGAGCAAAACAAACAAACAAAAACACCGTCAGGAATATTCAGATACCACAAACACCTGGAAGGCTCTCTATATACATCACAGAAACAACAAACAAAACAACAAAGCAAAAAACAAACAAACAACAAAACAAAACTGAAACAGAAACAGAGACAGAAACAGAAACACAGACAGAAACACAGACAGAAACACAGACAGAGACAGACAGAAACAGAGACAGAGACAGACAGAAACAGAGACAGAAACAGAGACAGAAACACAGACAGAAACACAGACAGAGACAGACAGAAACAGAGACAGAGACAGACAGAAACAGAGACAGAAACACAGACAGAAACACAGACAGAAACACAGACAGAAACACAGACAGAGACAGACAGAAACAGAGACAGAAACACAGACAGAAACACAGACAGAAACACAGACAGAAACACAGACAGAGACAGACAGAAACAGAGACAGACAGAAACAGAGACAGAAACACAGACAGAAACAGAGACAGAAACAGAGACAGACAGACAGAAACAGAGACAGAAACACAGACAGAGACAGAGACAGAAACAGAGACAGAGACAGACAGAAACAGAGACAGAAACACAGACAGAGACAGAGACAGAAACAGAGACAGAGACAGACAGAAACAGAGACAGAAACACAGACAGAAACAGAGACAGAAACAGAGACAGAGACAGACAGAAACAGAGACAGAAACACAGACAGAGACAGACAGAAACAGAGACAGAGACAGACAGAAACAGAGACAGAGACAGAGACAGACAGAAACAGAGACAGAAACACACAGAAACAGAGACAGAACAGAAACACAGACAGAAACACAGACAGAAACAGAGACAGAGACAGAGACAGACAGAAACAGAGACAGAGACAGAGACAGAGACAGACAGAAACAGAAACACAGACAGAGACAGAAGCACAGACAGAAACACAGACAGAAACAGAGACAGAAACAGAGACAGAAACAGAGACAGAGACAGAAACAGAGACAGACAGAAACAGAGACAGAGACAGAGACAGACAGAAACAGAGACAGAAACAAAGACAGAAACAGAGACAGAGACAGAGACAGACAGAAACAGAGACAGAAACAGAGACAGAGACAGACAGAAACAGAGACAGAGACAGAAACAAAGACAGAAACAGAGACAGAGACAGAGACAGAGACAGACAGAAACAGAGACAGAGACAGAGACTGAACTTCAGACCTTCAGAAAACTACAATAACACTTATTCTTTCTTATTGGCTGTGTGTTTATCCTGCTGGTCTCTGATTGGCTGAACGAAGTACTCTCTGAAATACTGTAAAAGGTTCTCTCTGAAGTACTCAGTGAAGTACTGATACTGTAAGAGGTACTTTAAATTATTTATTTACATATGTACTTTATGTAGACATTATTGCTATTGTGAATAATAATTAGTTAATTAATATTATTCATTTAAAACATTATCTAATTAATATTAATTTAATAGTTTAAGAATAATTTGTTAATATCATTAACATAATAATAATTATTTAATTAATTTGCTATTTTATATAGCTAATAAATATTAATGACAATATTTTTGATTAGTTAGTCGTATATATATTCAAAATTTCGGTTTATTGATAAATTAGTAGTATTTATATTAACAATGTGGCATTAATGATTCATTAATAATATTTATATTAATGATTTAATATTATTGATTGATTGATTATATCTACATGCATGATTTGTTCTATTGATTATACTTCTATTAATAATATAGCATAATTGATTGTTGATTATATTAATATTGATATAAATGTTAATATAATCATGATTAATTTATTTATATATCATTGATGGCGCTGATGTAGACCTTTATTGTGAAGGGTCCTTCCACTGAACTGTCTTCCACAAGCTTTTACTTTGAAGGTCTCCGCAGGAAGCGGAGGTTTTGAAGATGGCGGCGGTTCCCGCAGCTGTTTCGGACAGCTCGGTGTTTTTCGCGCCGTCTCGTGTTTTTGGCGCCGGGAGTCCCGGACAGAGAGCTCCGGTGGTGATGTCATGAGCACCCAGTTACTGCGCACAGTGACCGGATGCCTCGCGTGAACCGGACGGCCGTTTTATCGCTGCTGATCGTCAGCAGCTCCGTCTTCCTGTTGTTCCAGCTCTACTACTACCGGAAATACGTCAGCAAGGTGAACGCCACACACACAACTTTATTAGCAATATTTTATTATTTTATTAATGTAAAAAAGAACAGAAAACAGACTCTGTTCACCTGTACTTATTATTAGTAGTAGTATTAGTATTATTAGTAGTAGTAGTAGTAGTAGTAGTATTTCTTAGTATTATTATCATATAAATAAAAGAAAGCAACTGTTAACAGACTCTGTTCACGGTACAGTTTTTGTTCGTATTTTTCTTATTATTTTTACTATTCTTATTCTTATTGCTATTATTACTATTACTATATTAATAAAAGGAAACACCTGTTTACAGACTCTTAACAGCGCAGTTCTGATTTTACAACAGATAAATGCTATAAAACACTGAGAGGACAATAACTGAGCAAACAATAAAAAACCAACAAACATAAATAATTAACACAAACAGGAAACAGACAACTGCAGTAAACTGTCATGTGACAGAAGCGACACCAGTTTCCTCCTCTGAGTTTTTCATCTGTTTTGTTTTTATTCAGTTAGAAAATAAACATCAAGTCACATTTGGGCTGGGATCTTTGCTCCAGGCCAGCTCAATGCTCTGGGCCGGCTCTTTTTCAGGGCTGGCTCAATGCTCAGGGCTGGATCTATGCTCAGGGCCGGCTCTATGCTCAGGACTGGCTCTATGTTCTAGACCGGCTCTTTTTCAGGGCTGGCTCAATGCTCAGGGCTGGCTCTATGCTCAGGGTCGGCTCTATGCTCAGGGCCGGCTCTATGTTCGGGGCCGGATCTATGCTCAGGGCCGGCTCTGGTCTTGGGGCCAACACTAGGTTTCGGGGCTGGCTCCAGCTCTTGTACTGAAGGCCCACCTGGTGGTGGTCTGAGGGTTTGGGTGGGTCGGGCTGGTCGGGGTCGAGTCTCGGCATCCTGACAAATGAAATAAATGATGCAACAGCAGGAGGCTCGTTACTGTTTGAGAAGGTATACAAAACGACGTAAACATGAGAGCGGAGAGCTAATATACTAAAAATGAAACAATAGTGTCTAACCATCAACCACTCAGGACACGGCAACAGTGACGTCACAAAGTGTTAGTTGATGATTTTATTTGAAAAATATTTCCCATCGTGCCTTTCTTCTGCAGCCTGGCCCACAAATCCTGAGTCGAACAGGTCACCTGACTACCAGTGACCTGCAATGGGTGAGTCAGCGCCAACTTAAACAGTACTGCCGTTAGCTTCACTGTTAGCATTAGTGTTAGCATCGCTGTTAGCATTGCTGATAGCCTGTTAATGTCACTGTTAGCATCGTTGTTAGCTGTCCTGTCGGCAGTCATTTTATTTGTAAAATAACAAGAAAACTGCTTTTATTTTGAAGTCTTGAAATGCTGAACTCCTTCCTTTCCTGTTATGGCAGCCGTTGCCATAGTAACCCTCTGTGTTTTGGTCCTGCAGCAGACGGTGAAGCAGTTTCTGATGTTAGCTCGTCGCTTCAGGCTGCCACTGTTCCTCACCGACACCGCCGCTCTGACGCTGCTCTCCCACGATGCATTGAGGCAGCGCGACCGGCTGCTGCACGAGCCGCACTGCAGCTTCCTGTGCACCGGCCGGCCAATCACGTCCTTCGCTCTGCAAGCTAGTCTGTGGAAGTATGAGGTGAGCGCCGAGTTCACGATGCAGACTGTACGAAAAGACGGACAACAGGACAGCAGCGCCCCCTGCTGTCCTCCAATCAGCCCCCGTGTGTGTGTGTGTGTGTGTATGTGTGTGTGATTGCCCCCCCTCCCCTTCACACTTGTGCTGTCCTATCAAATGAAGGCAAAAATGCCCCAAAAAATATCTTAAAAAATAAAGTATAAATATATGTCTGTGTTTGTGTCCGTCAGCCTGGCTTCCTGTCCGCCGCTGAGCAGAAAGGCTTCGAGCTGCTGGAGCTGCGAGGAGACGACCCGCGATTGGCCAGCCTGGACGCCCTATCAGGACAGGACGTCCCCCTGTACTTCCTGCTACGCCTCCAGGGACACATCATCCAGGTGGGTGGGGCCACAGGTCACGGTAAGAAGGTGGTGTCAGTGAATATATTTTGTCAAGGTGACAATAAATATATTTTGTCCAGGTGGTGTTCCTGTACGAGCGCAGTGGGAACTATTTGTGGCACGGACCATTGCGTCTCAGATCTGACATGGACCGAAGCTTCGCACCGTTCAAAATGTTCGACTTTGGACGCCACGCTGGAGCGTACAACAGGTGAGACCTCCTGATGTCGCTCAACAGTGATGAGGTGATGATGTCATCCTCAGGAGTGATGAGGTCATCCTCAGGTGTGATGATGTCATCCTCAGAAGTGATGAGGTCATCCTCAGGTGTGATGATGTCATCCTCAGAAGTGATGAGGTCATCCTCAGGTGTGATGATGTCATCCTGTGTTTGGTGATGTCGCCCCCTTGCAGGCCGGAGCTCATCCTCACCGTCCTCGATGGCCTCGACGTTCGAATCCCGCGAAATGTTTCCCGCTTCCTGTCCGAGCAGAGACACGCTCACTTCCTTGAGTGCCGTTACCGTGACGCCCGCAACTTCCTGCAGGTCAGATAAAACACAGGGCTTTTATTGTGAAGGGTGTGTGTGTGTGTGTGTGTTTAGTGTGCGTGTAAACACACACACACTGACATGAGGCCTGACAGTGAGTCAGTACAGAAAGGGTTAACAGTTAGCATAATGATCAGAATCAGTGATGTCATCAGTAAACACAGATCAATAAACAGTGTGAGCGGCTGAACTGCAGCTGATCTGCTGCTTTTCGGTCATGACATTCACACTCAGATCTGCTGCGGCGATCACACTGTTTCCTCCGTGCCAAATCAGTCTGTTTACGTGTTGTTTACGTGATGTTTCTGTTTGTTGTGACGTCTCCGTGTAATCGTTACTCTCTCTCTCTGTCCGTTGTGTGTGAACGCAGCTCTATCCTGACGACACGTCTCCGGAGGCCGTCGATTTTCGAAGGAAAGTGAAGTCACTGCTTCATTTAGCCGCTCGAACGCTCGCTGACCTCGACGTCCCATTCTGGCTCAGCAGCGGCACCTGCCTGGGTAACATGCTAACTACACATAACATGCTAACAACATATGACATGCTGAAATTATACAACATATTAACATGTAGTTTGTGTGTAGTTTGTTTGTAGTTTGTGTGTAGTTTGTTTGTAGTTTATAGTTTAGTTGTAGTTTGCATGTAGTTGACGGTAAGCCCTCACCTCTCTCTGATTGGCTCCCTGCAGGCTGGTTCCGGCAGTGCAGCGTGATCTCGTACAGTCGTGATGTCGATATCGGGATTTTCATCACAGACTTCAAGCCGGAGCTTGTCGCTGCCTTCAGAGACGCCGGAATGACACTCAAACACAAGTTTGGAAAGGTTAAAACTGTTTCTTCTTCTACTGAAACTTCTGACCCGTCACCTGCTATCTGACCTAAGGTGTACATTTTATTTTGAAGGGTAGGTGGAGGACAGCCTGGAACTTTCCTTCCTGAAAGACGACGTCAAACTGGACATTTTCTTTTTCTACGAGGACGGAGACATTGTGTGGAACGGAGGGACGCAGGCCAAGAGTGGCAGGAAATTCAAGTAAAAACCTTTATTTATATCTACGAAAACTTTATTTAAAATGTTTATCCTTTCAAAGTAAAACTGAGCAGCATGTTGTATGTAACTAAAGTTTTTTTTGTCAGGTACATCTAACGTTGTTTCTTTTGAAATGCTTTAAATAAAGTTTTTCCTCAGGTACATCTTTCCTTGTTAATATTAAAATGTTTTAAATAAAGTTTTTTTTCCTCAGGTATGTCTTCCCTCGTTAATGTTAAAATGTTTTAAATAAAGTTTTTTTCCCTCAGGTACGTGTTCCCGCGGTTCTCGCTCTGCTGGGCGGAGCTCCTGGAGCTAAAGGTTCGTGTTCCATGTGAAACGCTCGACTACGTGACGGCGAACTATGGCGCCACCTGGAGCGTCCCCGTGAGGACATGGGACTGGAAGTCATCACCTAGCAACGTGCAAGAAAACGGGGTGTGGCCTCAGGGGGAGTGGGCGGAGCTTATCCAAGTTTACTGACAGGAACAAAACACATGAATCGACCTGGAAACTTTGAATAAAAACTATGTGACAAAAAACAAACGCAAAGTTTTTTTTGATTAATGTGCAAGGTTCTGAAGATGAGCCGCTGACATAATCAGGATAACAATAATAACAATAATAACAATAATGATAATAATAACAATAATAACCAGTGACAATGAAAATAATAATTATAATAACAATAACAGCAGCAATAGTAATTAATGATAAAATAATAAGAATGACAATAATAATAAAAATAATAATAATGAAACTACTAACTTTAACAACAATATTTATGATATTAATAACAATGATAAAAATGACAATAATAATAATTATAATGATACTACTAATAATAACCATTTTTTTTTTTTTCCATTTTCTTCCGCTTATCCGGGGTCGGGTCGCGGGGGCAGCAGCCTAAGCAGGGAAACCCAGACTTCCCTCTCCCCGGCCACTTCATCCAGCTCTTCCCGGGGGACCCAGCGTTCCCAGGCCAGCTGAGAGACGTAGTCTCTCCAGCGTGTCCTGGGTCTTCCCCGGGGCCTCCTACCGGTGGGACGTGCCCTGAACACCTCACCAGGGAGGCGTCCTGGAGGCATCCTAATTAGATGCCCGAGCCACCTCATCTGGCTCTTCTCAATGCGGAGGAGCAGCGGTTTCACTCCGAAGCTCCTCCCGGATGACCGAGCTTCTCACCCTATCTCTAAGGAGAGCCCAGCCACCCCACGGAGGAAACTCATTTCGCCGCTTGTACCCGATCTAGTTCTTTCGGTCACTACCCAAAGCTCATGACCATAGGTGAGGGTAGGAACGAAGATCGACCGGTAAATCGAGAGCTTTGCCTTTCGGCTCAGCTCCCTCTTCACCAAGACAGACCGGTGCAGAGTCCGCATTACTGCAGACGCCGCACCGATCCGCCTGTCGATCTCCCGTTCCATCCTTCCCTCACTCGTGAACAAGACCCCGAGGTACTTAAACTCCTCCACTTGGGGCAGGACTTCATCCCCGATCCGGAGGGGGCACGCCACCCTTTTCCGGCTGAGAACCATGGTCTGGGATTTGGAGGTGCTGATTTTCATTCCAGCCGCTTCACACTAATAACATTAATAATAATTATAATCACTTCTGTCAACAACTGACGGTAAAACTAAAGGAATTTAGAAACTTTTCTTAATGAAAGACAAACATGAAAGTTACACGAAGAAAAACCACAAACCAAAAGAAAAGAAGTAAAAAAATACTAACAAGGAGCAGATAAGCAGCTAACACTGACCACCATATATGTGTGTGTGTGTATAAATTATGTACATATATACACATAGAGAGATTGATAGATACATAAAGAGTACCGATGGATATATAAATGACAACTAAAGATATATCAAAACAGTAATAGATATATATAAGAATGTTTGTTTTCTACAGACAGTGTTTATTGAGACAAAAAGTAGAAGTTGATGAATAAAGTTTATCATGTTTTGAACATGTCACCGTCCCGGCGTCAGCTGCAGGCACCATCGGCTGTTTGAATCTCTGTACTCTGAATTAAATAGTGCACTAAATAGGGAATAACAAACGAGATTTCGGACACCATGTTTCTCCCCCAGAAATACACGGCTGCGTTGTGGTATACAGAAGTTGAATGTAGTGTACATCGTATGTACACGCAGATTTGCTGTGCGTTGTGGGTATTTTATAGTGCACTATATAGTGGATGAAATTAACCGCTGAGAATTCGAACACTACTACAAAATGGCGAACACACTATATAGTGCACTATATCCGTGACGGGTAGGTTTCGAACACAGCTCATGTGAACATTGTGTCGTTTGTCGTCACGGTTACAAGGAGCGGACCGTAACGTCACTTCGATAAATAAAACTCCTCGTAGTCCTGAACGGCGTTCCAACAGTCCCGCTCTCCCCTACTCTCACGCCGACTGAATGACGTCAACAGATCTGTTCACTTCCGGTCCGGCAGGTGGCGCCATGACCGCCGAAAAACACCTGAAGAAGAAAAATTAGAAGCTGTCAGAGCGGAAGTCCACGTCAGTGCAGACAGTCCGTGTCCGGTACCGGAGCCTCCCTTGCCGTCAGCACCGGAGCCGTTCTCCCTTTTTCTTCTTCTTCTTCTTTGGTGTCGCACCTGGAGGATGGCGGACGAGGCCACGCGCAGTACCGTGTCGCAGATCCCGCTGCTGACGGTGCATGCGGGTCCCCGGGACCGCGCGCTGTGGCCCCAGCGGCTGAAGGAGGAGTACCGCGCACTCATCCGGTTCGTGGAGCAGAACAAGGCGGCGGACAACGACTGGTTCCGCCTCGAGAGCAACACGGAGGGCACGCGCTGGACCGGCACGTGCTGGTTCATCCACGAGCTGCTGCGCTACGAGTTCCGCGTGGAGTTTGACATCCCGGTGACGTACCCGGACACCGCGCCCGAGGTGGCGGTCCCGGAGCTGGACGGGAAGACCGCCAAGATGTACCGCGGCGGCCGCATCTGCCTCACCGAGCACTTCGCGCCGCTCTGGGCGCGCAACGCGCCGCGCTTCGGCCTCGCGCACCTCATGGCGCTCGGGCTCGCGCCCTGGCTGGCCGTGGAGGTCCCAGACCTGATCCAGAAGGGCCTCGTGGTCCACAGGGAGGGCCAGACAACGGCACCGGCACCGGAGTGACGTCACGGCACCGGCAGACACGCGGAGAACCCGGAACTGTAAATATGATCCTTTCACAATAAAAGAGTTAAAGATTTCAGTCTGAGAGTCTGATGGTGACGTCATGAACACATGATGAACACATGATGAACACATGATGAACATATGATGACAACATGGTGAAAACATGAATGATGAAAATGAGGTCAGAGGTCACTGACCCTGAGATCTAACTGTATATATGGTCCTTTCACAATAAAAGTTCAGTCTGAGAGTCTGATGATGACGTCATGAGCACGTGATGAACATGTTGACAACATGAGTAGATGAAACATGCAAAGGTCAGAGGTCACTGACCCCAGAGCTCGAGGAAATATCCTTTCACAATAAAAGAGTTTAGTTAAGGACTAATTACAACAAACCAAATGTTTTGTGTGTGTGTGTGTGTGGGAGGAGGGCAGCTGATAGTGATTTGAAGTTTATTTTACTGCAAATTTTGATAGAAAACACCTAATTATTATTATTATTATTTCTATTTTATTTGAAAAATTTTGGAGATTTTTTTTAAATTACAAAAATCAGGGTGGAACGGTGGCGTGTGCGTGTTGTCCCCGTGTCTGCGTGGGTTCTGTCCGGGTCTGCGGCTTCCTCCCGCAGTCCAGAGACTGTGAGGGTGAGCCTGAAAGCTGGTCCGTCTGTCCGTCTGTACCCCCCCCCCCCGACGTGAGTGGTGACGTCGAGTTTGTCCCGCAGAGAACAGATTCTTTCTAATAACAATAAACATCATTATTGTTGTGGTTATTGTTGTGGTTATTGTTGTGATTATTATTGTTGTTGTTTTTGACGCCTGGTGTCCGGGTTAGGGTTAGGGTTAGGGCTCCAGTAGATGGCGGTAATTTACCGGGACGCTCTTTTTCCACCACAGAAGAAGAAGGAGCTCCAACAACAGTCGGTCGGCCATTTTCTTTCAGAGAGCCGCTGCGGCTGTTCTCTGTCTGTTGTTGTTTGTGTGTTTGTTTGGATCCAAATAAAAACAGGTTCATCTGTAGCGTCACCTTAGCGCGAGGCAGGAGCACGTCATAGTGTCTATGATGGCGGCCGACCGGCGCGAGGACAAAGGTAAGAGGCGCGAGCAGGCCGCTTGGTTAGCAGCAGCTAGCTGGTCGCGTTAGCATGTGTGCTGTCTTTGTTCAGCTGTGGATCGATAATCGACAAATTATGAGCAATTTATCTATGTGTAATCAATCATCACATTAATAAGTGGATGATGACGAGTTCACGTGTTGAGTAAGGAGCAGCAGCGCGCGCGACCCGCGCATTTATTCATTAACCAGCGACAATTCGTCACTGCGGCTAACACGCTAAGCTAACAAGCGAACATCAGACTCTACTGATCAATATACTGATTCTAGAGTCACACTCTACTGATCAATATACTGACACGAGAACCAGACTCTACTGATCAATATACTGACACTAGAACCAGACTCTACTGATCAATATACTGATACTAGAGTTAGACTCTACTGATCAATATACTGATTCTAGAACCAGACTCTACTGATCAATATACTGATTCTAGAACCAGACTACTGATCAATATACTGATTCTAGAGTCAG
This sequence comes from Plectropomus leopardus, assembly GCF_026936395.1. NCBI lineage: Eukaryota > Metazoa > Chordata > Actinopteri > Perciformes > Serranidae > Plectropomus > Plectropomus leopardus. Next base: position 30,867,768 of record NC_142195.1, read on the forward strand.
ACTATTGATCAGTATATTGATCAGTAGAGTCTGGTTCTGATACTAGAACCAGACTCTACTGATCAATATACTGATACTAGAACCAGTCTCTACTGATCAATATACTGATACTAGAACCAGACTCTACTGATCAATATACTGATACTAGAGTTAGACTCTACTGATCAATATACTGATTCTAGAACCAGACTACTGATCAATATACTGATTCTAGAACCAGACTACTGATCAATATACTGATTCTAGAGTCAGACTCTACTGATCAGTATATTGATCAGTAGAGTCTGGTTCTGATACTAGAACCAGACTCTACTGATCAATATACTGATACTAGAACCAGACTCTAGATTAAACTTGTTAACTTGACATTTAAATATGTTAACAGTGTAAGTAAACTACAGTTTGTGTTGTTGATGTTGTTGTTAACAGTGTAAGTAAACTACAGTTTGTGTTGTTGATGTTGTTGTTAACAGTGTAAGTAAACTACAGTTTGTGTTGTTGATGTTGTTGTTAACAGTGTAAGTAAACTACAGTTTGTGTTGTTGATGTTGTTGTTAACAGTGTAAGTAAACTACAGTTTGTGTTGTTGATGTTGTTGTTAACAGTGTAAGTAAACTACAGTTTGTGTTGTTGTTGTTTCAGATGGAGAGTTGAATGTTCTGGAAGATATTCTGACTGAAGCTCCGGATCAGGATGACGAGCTCTACAACCCCGAGACTGAACGGGCCGTCAGCGACAAGAAAGGTACCTGTACTACGCTCACTATACTAGTACAGATACTGCTGACAATGGTACTATACTACTACTGATATTGCTGAGAATGGTACTATACTACTACTGATACTGCTGAGAATAGTACTATATTACTACTGATACTGCTGAGAATGGTACTATACTACCACTGATACTACTGAGAATAATACTATATTACTACTGATACTGCTGAGAATAGTACTATACTACTACTGATACTGCTGAGAAGACTCACTCTACTTGTACTGATACTGCTGAGAATACTAACTATGATAACACCATATAAAGTTCTGAAAATACTACTACTACCGATAGGGACGATAGTATAGTACTTCTGGTAGTGAACATAGTACTGCTGTTAGTGATGATAGTATTACTGGTAGTACTGGTGGTCATAAAGCAGCAGTCGTGTGTATAATCTAAACCCTCTGTTTTGTCTGTCAGGAACGAAGAGGAAGAGCGAGCGCTCTGACAGCCAGGATCTGAAGAGGCTCCGCCCCTCCACAGGCCACGCCTCCTCCCGCTCCTCCTCCACCATTAAGAGAGCCCTGGGGCCCCCTCTCTCCTCCTCCTCTAAGAAGGTGGCTTCCAGCCCCCGCGGCCGCCATGCTGCCACTACCAGCTACCGCCACGAGTACTACGAGGAGCGAAAGGGGCGGCGAGGGGCCAGAGAGGCCACCAGGAGCCGTGGTGGAGACGATGTCCGTCGCAGGGACTCCCAGAGAGGACTGGACTGTCTGAGCCAGGTACTCTTACCCAACCAATCAGCTCTCAGCTCAGTCACAGACAGCCAATCAGCTCTCAGCCTGTTGCTCTCTCCTGTTTGTTCTCAGAAACTGCGGCGGGTAAGCCCCTCCCCCCATGAGGAGGACAACCAATCAGAGGAGGAGGCGGCAGCAGAGTATGGCTCCGAGCAGGGGTCGGGAAGCTCCTCCCCCGCTGCCTCCCACGTAGAGGAAGAGGAAGAGGAGGACCAGGAGGAGGAGGAGGAGGAGGAGGAAGAGGAGGGCATGGAGGAAGAGGAGGAGGAAGAGGAGGATGAGGAGGAGGGGGAGAAGGAGGAGGAGGAAGAGGAGGAGGAGTATGAGCGTCGTGGCGGTGAGGGAAACGACTACGACACCCGCAGCGAGGCCGGTGATTCGCGCTCTGCCTCCTCCGTCAGTTTCTCTGATGACGGCGAGTCGGTGCACTCAGGCTCCGCCTCCGAGGCCTCAGGTAACCATGGCGACGATGAAGACGCTGTGACCTCGTCCACACTGAAGCGTCGCCTTAAACAACCCATTAGTTTGATTTAACAAGCGGTCGGTGGTCTAAACCCGGTGAAGCTGCTCGCCGTTTCTCTTTAAAGGGACGGACGCATGGTCCTCACAGGGGTCACACCAGGTCAATGCTCTACTCATCAGGGGCCAAATGTGGCCCCCGTACAGTGGCGCCAAATATTCTCTAATTCCCATTAAAGGGATTGACCCAGTGAATTGTTTTTGACCTTTAGGTGTCCATAAGGGCCAGAGTGCATGAAACAGCATCTAAATAGACCCCCCCCACCCCCGACAGAGGTCCTAGACACAACTCTAATGTCCAGAAATCCTAGAAATGTCCAAGAAACCAAGAAGTGTCCTAAAATCAAAGAAATGTCCTAAAATCCCAGAAATGTCCTAAAATCAAATGTCCTAAAATCCCAGAAATGTCCTTAAATTGTAAAAAAAAAAAAAAAAGTCCTAAAGTTCTTAAAACATTCTGAAAGCTTTTGTTTTTGTTTTGAAAGGGTTAGGACTGATGGGCCGAGCTCTGTGATTGACTGTGCTTTTGTTTTGAAAGGCTCAGAGAAGAAGCGGGAGAAGCTGTCGTCATCGGTTCGAGCCGTCCGTAAAGGCATGGAGAGTAAGTACGCGGTTCTCACTGTGTGTTTGTCACGTTTTCTGTCAAGTTGTCAGGTAACAGCCACTTCCTGTTTATAACAGCCACTTCCTGTGTGTCTCAGATCCGACTAGTAAGCTGCGCTACATCCTGCGAGACGCTCGCTTCTTCCTCATCAAGAGCAACAACCACGAGAACGTCTCTCTGGCCAAAGCTAAGGTACCACACTGTTGACTGAGCTGTGTACTTCCTGTTGACTGAGCTGTGTACTTCCTGTTGACTGTGAGCTGTGTACTTCCTGTTGACTGTGAGCTGTGTTCTTCCTGTTGACTGTGAGCTGTGTACTTCCTGTTGACTGCGCGCTCTGTGGTGTTCAGGGCGTGTGGTCGACGCTGCCGGTGAACGAGAAGAAGCTGAACGCAGCGTTCCGCTCGGCTCGGAGCGTCATCCTGGTCTTCTCTGTGAGGGAGAGCGGAAAGTTCCAAGGTAACGTACTGGAAGATTTTCCACTTCCTCTGTCCGTCTGTCCTCGTGTGTTTTAAGCCTTCTGTCTCGTCTGCGGCGCCTCCAGGTTTCGCCCGTTTGGCATCAGAGTCTCATCATGGCGGATCTCCGATCCACTGGGTTCTTCCTGCCGGCATGAACGCCAAGATGCTGGGCGGAGTCTTCAAGATCGACTGGCTCTGCAGGTAAACACCTGGACCACAACGAAGAAGGAAACATTCATCTGCCCCGGGGCCTGATGGGATATGTAGCCCTCCAGAGGGTCCCTGTTCCTCCTCCTGCTCCTGGACATGGTCTTTGAACCAAAGACCAGTTTAGTAGCTGGACTGGAGTCCTGGTCCCTGGTTCCAGACCTGGTCTCTGGTGGTCCGTGGTGGTCCGCAGTGATCCAGGTCATGAGGGCTGCAGATCCGACTCTGGGTTCTGGTTTCCACGTTGTTGCGCTGGTCGCTGTGTGTGACTGGTTCCTGATTGGCTCCCGGTCAGGGATTAGACTCACACAGAGTGTCATGTTTTCTGTTTGGAGACGCGGCTTCACTCAGGTGTGTTTGTTTGCAGAAGGGACCTCCCCTTCACGAAGACGGCTCACCTGTCCAACCCCTGGAACGAACACAAGCCGGTGAAGATCGGTCGTGACGGACAGGTGAGCTGCTCCTGAGTTCAGGATGGTGTCTGCGTCACGCCGAGTCGTTAACCTTTTCTGTTTCTTTCAGGAGATCCAACCAGACATCGGTGCCCAGCTGTGTGCCTTGTTCCCATTGGACGAGAACGTGGACATACACCAGGTGGCTCGCCGCGTTCGTCACAAGCGCCGGACGCCGACGGAGCCGCGGCCTCGGGGCCGACCGCCACAGCGCGAACCGGGAAGGTTAGCCAATCACCAAGCTCCTCCTCCCGCTTCCTGTTCTTCTTCTGCTGCGACCACGGTGCCACCTGCTGCCAGACGAAGGAGACGGCCGCTGCCTTTAGCTGGTGGCTAGCTTTCCCGTGGCTAGCGTTGGTCATTGTTGTTTTTCCAGTCTGGAGTTTTCCACCGGAGACGGCGTGGTGTGCGGTGGGTTTGAAAAAATCAGGCAGGAAGTTAGAATCCTTGGGGGGGCGAGGAAACGGTTAACGTCTCAGAGATGAGCTCTTAGTTCAGGTTCAGTTAAATTTTAACTTCCTGTTTTCTAAAATCAGAGTTCAGCTGGAGGGCAGGCAGGCTTTTACTTTGAAAATCAACTCTTGGGTTGAAGAAAGTAAATTTTTCTAAATTTTGTTGTTGCTAAATTTCTCCTCTGAAGTTCTTTCTTTGCAGGAGTTTCATTCTTCGGAGGTTTAAGATGAAAAAGTTAGCTGGACTGTGGCTGGCCCTTTCAGAATAAAAGCAGAGAGGATGAGCGTCTCTGGACTGATGGAGGAGGGGGTGGGGGGTGAGGGGGCCAGTTGTAAAACAGACGGGACTGGGTCACCTGTTAACCAAACAGGTGACGAGATGTGGTCGAGCAGGGGGCGTGGCCTCTGGACTGTCCAATCAGAGGGCAACAGGGGGTGTGGCCTTCAGACTGTCCAATCAGAGGGCAACAGGGGCGTGGTCTTTTGACTGTCCAATCAGATGGCAGTGGGGGCGTGGCCTCTTGACTGTCCAATCGGGGGTAGGAAGTCTGGGGTCAGGGCATGGTCAGTAAGGTAAAGATGGACTCCAATTTCCTTTAAAATGCGTAAAAATCCTTAAAAATCCCGTTGGACTGAAAAAGTGACGACCCCCCTACAAAAAGGACAGTTATACACCCCACCCCATCCCCCTTCCTTTATGCAGGCACACACACACTGAATCAGGACTCGACGAACTGTTGGTGTGTGTGTGTGGGTGTGTGTGTGTGTGGGGTGTGTGTGTCCTCTCTGTGGACTGAAAAAAAAAGTTAATAAAAGGACAAAAGGACGAGAAAATGTCCTTTCAGAGGGACGGGAAAACGTCCTCTCTGTGGTCAGGACTGGTGCTGGTCTGGAGGGGGAGGGGCGGGGCTTTGTTAATTGATTGACAGGACTGCACCATCATCATCATCATCATCACCCCCTCCACCCTTTCAAAATAAGAGGGTTAATAAGAGCCAGTGTGATGGACTGATGAGGAGAGAAACTGTTGTTGTAATCAGAGAGTTGTTGACATAAACAGCTCGACTGAAGCGGTATGTTGTCCTCTCAGAGGCCCGTCCTCTTCCTCTTTCTCTTCTTTGTTTGTTTTTATTGTGTGTTTGAAACATATTCTGTCAAAATGCTGCTTTTGTTTTTCATCAGCGAGCCGTCAAACTGTTAGCTTTTATTTACAGCAGGAAACGTTCACACAGTCCACCGTCCTCAGGGACAAAGACAAAAAACAGACAGCAAGAGGACAGGAGACATGAGAGGGACGCAGATGTCTTTAGATTAGGGCTGGGCAGTTAATCAAAAATTCATCAAAACTGAAATTCAGAACCTCGAACCAACGTAATCTTACCCGTGTGGGATATTTAGTTTTTTGTTATTTTTTTTCCTTTAAACTCTGTTAACCTTTTACCAAAGAGGACTCGCCAACCCCCACACATCTGCTGTGAGTCTCACACTTTTGTTCTCTGTCTGACGCTCTGAGGAAAATCTCCCGCCAAAACTCTGCGACAGCAGAATTGCTGAACGGTCGTGATACAGTGAACAACTTTGACTTCAGAATACAGCTGAGTGTTTGACCACCGAGCGGCGTTTCATTATCAATCAGCTGGTGGTCCGACAGCAGCGCAGTGAGACAGACAGCCAATCAGAGCGCAGCTTCTCTGAAGGAACAAACAGCCAAATATTCAGAGGTGAAAGTGACTTCTTCAGACGTCTACAGACGACTTTGTGTTATTTTCAGCTTTAATCAGACTTTGGATGAATTATTTAGAAACACCAGGACGCATCGCTCCGTGTCTCATCCGGCCGCTCACACTGAGCTCTCATTATTATTACCAGGGGCAGATGTAATGTTTTGGGGTCCCGGGGCCACAAGCACATGAGCTTATTTTCAGCCTTTCTCTAACTGTGAATGTCGGCAGGCTGTCGGCAGCTATAGGAGAAGTAGGCCGACTCAGACGTTTTTAATTCCTGAGTAAAATGATTAACAGCACAGAAGTTTGACAGAAGCTGAAGTCAGAGTCCTGCAGTCAGGAGAGGTTGGCCTATTATCAGCACAATGTGCTTCAATTTACCTGAAGTTTGTTTCAGATGGAGCTTTTTTTTAAAATATAATTCTGGAAAGTTTAATTAATAATAATAAGTCATATGTTTATTACACTCCAACACACCATGGTCACATGACACTGTGTCAGTGAACTATGAGGACAAAAAACAAACCACAAAATAATTCGTAATCGTAATCGAACTAAATGTTAAATTTATCATGATATTGATTTGAGGTCAAATCGCCCAGCCCTAACACAGATGTCTTTAGCTGGACACAGATGTCTTAAGTTGGACACAGGTGTCTTTAGCTGGACACAGATGTCTTTAGTTGGACACAGGTGTCTTTAGCTGGACACAGGTGTCTTTAGAGGGAGGCAGGTGTCTTTAGACGGACTTCATGGAGCTTCCTGTAAGACCCTTTCAGAGTAAATCTGGAGCAGTTTCAGTGTCTTTGGTGACGTATAGGAAGTTTTTCTTCTTTTGTTTGGAATCTGACCGGAGGAGTGTGTCTCTCTGTGTGTGTGTGTGTGTGTGTGTGTGTGTGTATGTGAGAGAGAGAGAGAGAGAGAGTGTGTGTGTATGTGTGAGTGTGTATTGTTTGTGTGTGTGTGTCTTAATTGTGGACTTGTTTGCGTAGGCGTCGTCCTGAAGAGTACGACCTCCACGGCAGGAAGCGGCCGCGAGCCGACGGTCCGCCTGACTTCAGCCAGCGAGCAGGTCGTTAAACTCTCCCTCCGTCTGTCGTTTTAACTTCAGTCAGATGAATTTTGTTTTTATTTTCTGTTAACTCTGAGATGAAAATGTTGTCTGAGTTCAAATGTTGAGTTGAATATCTGAATGTTTTTTTTTCTCGTGTTAACCAAAGTTCGATGATGTCCGTGCAGCATCAGATAAACAGTCGTCATTGTTTTTCGTTGGTCTCTGCTGACGGCCTGCAGACACACACTCTGTTTGAAATGTAACCAAAGGATTGATTTTATTTTCAGGCTTCATCCAGGACCTCCGGAATCAGCCGGTGGACAGGTGAGATGCCCCCCGTCACTCACCTGGAGCAGGTCACAGGAAGTGGGCGGAGCTGCAGCAGCATCAGTGAAATGTCAAAAATGTTCACTTTTTAAAGGAAATTAGGATTATTAAAATGTTTTGATAGCAGTGTTTCAGAACGTGATACACACCACCTTATACTTTGAAAAACACTAACAGTAATTATGTCTTTTATTAAAGTTTGCATTTTATTTATTTAAAAATATATTTCAAATTTTATCTGCATAAAATTTCATTCAAAAAATGTTTTAAAGATCAAGTATAAAATTAACAAAAAGGTTATTAATGATAATTGGGGTTAAAATCAGTTTAGTTTCAGCTCTTTTTTTTCTTTTCTTTTTCAGACGGTTCTCTAACGTGAGACGAGACGTTTTCCTAAACGGGGTGAGTCAGTCTGATAACCGATGTCCGGCCCTGGTTTATCGTAGTCAGGTCTCATCTCCTCATCAGGGTGTTAGCGCACACAGGACAAAATACATCCACAGTGGAAAATTATTACATTAAAGTCTTTAAAAGATACTTACAAATATGTAACACAGTGTGACTGCTGTTGAGTGGGAATATGCAATCAGACTTTCTGTGGAAAGGTTCACAATGTTTATCATAAAATAATATTCAATATAAATAATAACAATATTCAGTGTTCATAATAACAAACAATTTCATGTAGGTTCAGGTACGTTCAGTCACATTCAGGTACCTTCATGTGTGTTCAGGTGTGCGGTATGCTCAGGTGTGTTCAGTTATGCTCAGGTGTGTTCAGGTACGCTCAGGTGTGTTCAGTTATGCTCAGGTGTGTTCAGGTACGCTCAGGTGTGTTCAGTTATGCTCAGGTGTGTTCAGGTATGCTCAGGTGTGTTCAGTTATGCTCAGGTGTGTTCAGGTACGCTCAGGTGTGTTCAGTTATGCTCAGGTGTGTTCAGGTATGCTCAGGTGTGTTCAGTTATGCTCAGGTGTGTTCAGTTATGTTCAGGTGTGTTCAGGTACGCTCAGGTGTGTTCAGTTATGCTCAGGTGTGTTCAGGTACGCTCAGGTGTGTTCAGGTATGTTCAGTTATGTTCAGATACGCTCAGGTGTGTTCAGATACGCTCAGGTGTGTTCAGATACGCTCAGGTGTGTTCAGGTATGCTCAGGTGTGTTCAGGTACGCTCAGGTGTGTTTAGTTATGCTCAGGTGTGTTCAGGTACGCTCAGGTGTGTTCAGGTATGCTCAGGTGTGTTCAGTTATGCTCAGGTGTGTTCAGGTACGCTCAGGTGTGTTCAGGTATGTTCAGTTATGTTCAGATACGCTCAGGTGTGTTCAGGTATGCTCAGGTGTGTTCAGATACGCTCAGGTGTGTTCAGGTATGCTCAGGTGTGTTCAGGTATGCTCAGGTGTGTTCAGGTACGCTCAGGTGTGTTCAGTTATGCTCAGGTGTGTTCAGGTACGCTCAGGTGTGTTCAGTTATGCTCAGGTGTGTTCAGGTACGCTCAGGTGTGTTCAGGTATGTTCAGTTATGTTCAGATACGCTCAGGTGTGTTCAGGTATGCTCAGGTGTGTTCAGATACGCTCAGGTGTGTTCAGGTATGCTCAGGTGTGTTCAGTTATGCTCAGGTGTGTTCAGGGTACGCTCAGGTGTGTTCAGTTATGCTCAGGTGTGTTCAGGCACGCTCAGGTGTGTTCAGGTATGTTCAGTTATGTTCAGATACGCTCAGGTGTGTTCAGGTATGCTCAGGTGTGTTCAGATACGCTCAGGTGTGTTCAGGTATGCTCAGGTGTGTTCAGTTATGCTCAGGTGTGTTCAGTTATATTCAGGTGTGTTCAGGTACGCTCAGGTGTGTTCAGTTATGCTCAGGTGTGTTCAGGTATGCTCAGGTATGCTCAGGTGTGTTCAGGTATGCTCAGGTGTGTTCAGTTATATTCAGGTGTGTTCAGGTACGCTCAGGTGTGTTCAGTTATGCTCAGGTGTGTTTAGTTATGCTCAGGTGTGTTCAGGTATGTTCAGGTATGTTTAGGTACGCTCAGGTGTGTTCAGTTGTGTTGATGGTCTCACCTGTGCTTCCTGTTTCAGTCCTATAACGACTACATGAGGGACTACCACCACAGTGTGGGTCCTCCAGCTCCCTGGCAGACTCTGGTGAGTTATTGATTGCTGATTAGCTGATTGAGTGTTAATCAGCGGATTATTGATTGACGATCGATCTGCCGACTGCAGACTGATGATGTCATGTTTTCATCGTTAGGCGGCATACCCCGGCGTGGACCAGCCGCCCCCCCACCACCCCCCCTACTATCACCACAGCCACCCCCGCCTCCCCCACCAGGCCTACCACCACCATCACCCCCCTGCCGCCGCACGAGGCTCCGCCCCCTCGCTTCAGGGACAAGCAGCGGGCACCACAGCACCGCGCCTTCGCCTCCAGCCCTGTGAGTCTACGCCCCACCTCCACCCCCCACCGTGGTCATTCGACCTCTGACCTCTGACCTCTGTCTCTCTCCCATAATGCAGCACGACTACGATATGCGTGTTGATGACTTCCTGCGGCGGACACAGGCCGTAGTGAGCAGCCGCCGAGAGCGTGAGCGGCAGCGAGAGCGGGACCGAGGCGGACCCCGCCGAGAGCGCGAGCGAGCGAGGGACCGCGACCGGGAGAGAGAGCGGGATAAGGAGCGGGGCCGGTATCGCCGCTGATGTCACTTCCTGCCATCCTGCAGGGCTCTTATTTTGACAGTTCCCTTTTTTATGTTAAAATCATGAATAAAATCGAAACATGGTGTGATGATGTCATTGTGGTGATGTCATCATGATGATGTCATCACTGCTTTGTCTGTGAATATTTAAAGAACTGAAGCTTTTATTTTGATGGTCTGTGTAAAAGGGAAGTGACCTCACAGCACAGGAACCTTCACACTTCATTTCCCAGAATCCTTTGTGGTTTCTCATGTTTCAGTTCAGAGGTTCTCATTGTGCAGCCGGCGGCCCTTTGAGGGCCGTCAGGGTCACCTGAGGGGTCCAACAGGAAACACAACCTTCTACTTCCTTTTATCACTGCTGCTTTTATTGTGGATGAACAACAATAAAAACTTCCTCCTCACTGTTGGTGTTTACTTTTATTTTGTAGTTTACTTCCTGTTAACGTGATGGACTGCCTCCTGCTGGTGACATCACAGCAGCACTTTCCATTTGCGTCCTGTTTTCATAAAATTTATTGATCAGCAATGTATGGATCAGCAGTGAATTGATCGGCAGGGTATGGATCGTTGTTGATTTGTTTCCTGTTTCTGATCAGAGTGGGCGGAGCTTCTGTTTTTGTACAAAATAAAAATAACGAATCAGCTGTTACTGCCAAGGGTAATTAGATTACCCACCAAGTGTAATCAGATTGTATTCCATATTTTTACTTTTTAAAAATGACAATATTTTTTCTATCTTTTAAAATATCCACATCGTTCAATCTGTTTGTTTTTACTTTGAAAAAAAAGGCAATTTCCGTTTTGTGTTTTACTTTGAAAGGTTACTTAGGACCTTTATTTTGACATACCAGCGGAAGTACCGGGGCTGAGTGTTCCGTTAAAGTCAACCGGAGCCCCGCGTCTTCAGCGGGCCGTTTTTCCCGCCGCCATGAGCCGTCAGCGGATCTAACGAGCCTGTGGAACCACCGGCCGTCACCAAGGTAACAGCGCCCGGTGCAGCGCGCGCTAACTGTCCGGTAACGGCCGGGGCTAACGGCTAACGGCAGCTAGCTGCTAGCTCCGGCTCTCTCCTCTTATTCCCCGAAATCCCGCTTCCTCCGACCCGCCACATTCCCGCGTTATCGAACCCCGCTCCGTGTGACGTCACCCCAAACCCGCCGTGACGACACAGAGACGCGAACCGAGCCGGTAATCAGCTGATTCACGGAGAGCCAGGATTCTTCCAGGCTGCCAGATCTCGCGAGAGAACACGAGAGGAGCGGAGTTGAGCGCTGCTCTGTATCAATAAAGTTTTATCAACAGCCTGACCGAACTTATCTCTGACGTCATCTCTATTTATCCCTGATAGTTGACGTCATCTGATCGTAGATGTGGTTCCCATGGAAACACTGATCCACAAAGTTCAAATAACAATCAATAAAGACGATTTCATGTGATCAGTCCAACCGTTGTGACGTCACATCAGCAGTGACGTCACCAGTGTGACGGTTAACCCTTTATCAGCAGGTCCTGCTCCTCCAGGGTTAAACTGCTGCTGATCAGTTTGGTTGATCAATGATTATTGATGATTCACTGATGTTTCGTCCTCTGTGCAAGGCTCTTTAAAGTACCCACAATGCACTGCGGATCTGAGCGTATGCTTGATGCACTCTACATCCATGGATCTACATCTGACTGCATTTACCACAATGCACTGCGGCCGTGTGTGTTTACAGACTGTACAGAGCGGTGAGGGGATGATGTATTTTTGTCGTCCAACAGGAAGTCATCATCGCACTGGTTCCCTGGTCAAAAAGCTTGTGGGATTTTGAGATTTTGGATTATCTCTTAATCTCAGTAAGGAGGTTTTGATCTTTTTAATCCGCACACGTGAACTTTTATGTTTTAAATTAAATCGTAAGAAGCAAAAAGCTGTTTTTAGGCTGTAAACAAACGACATTGAGATCACATGACCTAAACGTCAACCACTCCGAATCCTTCAACTGATTTGATTTAGCACTTAATTTTTTTAACTTCTCTCCTGTTAGCGTGACCTGGTCTAATGATCACGGCTATGTCATGCTAGTCTCACGTGTAGTTTCTGTGTTGCTGTCACATTTAGCTAATTCTTAGCTAAATAAACCCCGAAAGCCCCCTAACCCTAACCCCCCAAAAATAAACCAGCCAAAAAACAAAAACCACGGAGACTTTGAGACGAGGGAACCAGAAGAGCAAAACCGCGAACAGACCTCTGCATTTTAGGACTCACTACGTCACCGCTCTGTAGACTGTATCTGACTGCATTTACCACAATGCACTGCGGCCGTGTGTGTTTACAGCACAGACTGTGTACACACTCAGCTGTGTTGGAAATCGTCCCCATCACAGATACGGTGCACTATAAACTACCCACAATGCACAGCAAAGAGTGCACATACGATGTACCGGTGTTCCCTACATTCAACTCCCGTGTACCACAATGCAATAGAGCGGTGAAGTATGAGTCCCAAAATGCGGAAGTCCGTTAGCCTTTTAGCACGTCCGGTTCCCTTGTCTCAAAGTCTCTGGGTTTTCGGTAAAATGCCTTAAATAAGGTCGGTGGTTAACACAGGCTGAAAATATTTAGACGTTTTTTTCTGCAACATAAAATACGTCGGCTTAAACACGCTTTTTGAACTTTTATGGTTTTACTCGTCTCAAAAAAGGCGGTTGCTAACAAGTGGCATGTGTTTGCCGGGGACGTCAGACGTCCTCACAGCGGACAGAAACTCAGTAAACACACTCTTACGCCTTCACAGCGTCACAGAGTCGCACTCAACGTGTAGATTTATCTGTTTATAATATTTTTCGATCGTGTTTTAACGTGTTTTTTACAGTGTTTGCAGTTGTGACGTTTAAGTGATAAACAGCTTTTTGCCTCTGGCGATTTCATTTACGCTTAAAAACTCACAAAAGTGGAGTTCATCAGTAAAGATTATCACGCTGAACAAAATGTGTTAGTCTCATAAACACAGAGATTATTTTTGGTGAGGACCGAAAATCCGATTAAAAAATCCCATACACGAGGGACGCTAACTTCCTGGTTGGCCTACAAAAATACGTCATCCCTTCACGCTCTACACACCCGAGTGTTTCTGGGGAAATAATTTCCAACGTAAAGTCTGAAATCTGGTTTGGTATTTCATATCTGGTGCACTATTTAATACACAGTGAGTGTGTGAACAGTGAGTGAGTGAGTGAGTGAACAGTGAGTGAGTGTGTGAACAGTGAGTGAGTGAGTGAGTGTGTGAACAGTGAGTGAGTGTGTGAACAGTGAGTGAGTGTGTGTACAGTGAGTGAGTGAGTGTGTGAACAGTGAGTGAGTGTGTGAACAGTGAGTGAGTGAACAGTGAGTGAGTGAGTGTGTGAACAGTGAGTGAGTGAGTGTGTGAACAGTGAGTGAGTGTGTGAACAGTGAGTGAGTGAGTGAGTGTGTGAACAGTGAGTGAGCGAGTGAGTGAACAGTGAGTGTGTGTGAACAGTGAGTGAGTGTGTGAGTGAACAGTGAGTGAGTGTGTGAGCAGCGAGTGTGAGAACAGTGAGTGTGTGAACAGTGAGTGTGTGAACAGTGAGTGTGTGAAAAGTGAGTGAGTGTGTGAGCAGCGAGTGAGTGAGTGAGTGAACAGTGAGTGTGTGAACAGTGAGTGAACAGTGAGTGTGTGAACAGTGAGTGTGTGAACAGTGAGTGAACAGTGAGTGTGTGAACAGTGAGTGAGTGAACAGTGAGTGAACAGTGAGTGTGTGAACAGTGAGTGAGTGAACAGTGAGTGAACAGTGAGTGTGTGAACAGTGAGTGTGTGAACAGTGAGTGAACAGTGAGTGTGTGAACAGTGAGTGAGTGAACAGTGAGTGAACAGTGAGTGAGTGAACAGTGAGTGAACAGTGAGTGTGTGAACAGTGAGTGAGTGAACAGTGAGTGAACAGTGAGTGAGTGAACAGTGAGTGAACAGTGAGTGTGAACAGTGAGTGAACAGTGTGTGTGTGAACAGTGAGTGAGTGTGTGAGTGAACAGTGAGTGAGTGTGTGAGCAGCGAGTGTGAGAACAGTGAGTGTGTGAACAGTGAGTGTGTGAAAAGTGAGTGAGTGTGTGAGCAGCGAGTGAGTGAGTGAGTGAACAGTGAGTGTGTGAACAGTGAGTGAACAGTGAGTGTGTGAACAGTGAGTGTGTGAACAGTGAGTGAACAGTGAGTGTGTGAACAGTGAGTGAGTGAACAGTGAGTGAACAGTGAGTGTGTGAACAGTGAGTGAACAGTGAGTGTGTGAACAGTGAGTGAACAGTGAGTGTGTGAACAGTGAGTGAGTGAGTGTGTGAATGTTTTCAAGCAGTTCCTCTGTCTGTTTCAGTGATGCTGACTCGAACTTTGACCCTGAAGGACAGTGACGACGGGGGGCGGGGACTCATGGCTCTGACCCCGCCTCCTGCACTCCCATTGGCTGATGAAGATGAGGAGGAGGAGTCACCCACAGGTCTGTCTCTGCTCAGCAGGCTCTTATTTTGAAGTTTCCTGTGTTCAGAGAGAGGAGGACTGACGGCTGTCTCCTCCTGCAGCTCCTCCTGCACCTCCCTGGACGTCCTCCTCTCCTCCCTTTGCTCCTCCTTCCTGCGCCTCCTCTGCTCCTCCTGTGACTCCTCCTCTCTGTTCTACAACCTCCTCTGCTCCTCCTCCTCTCTGTTCTACAACCTCCTCTGCTCCTCCTCTTGTGTCTCTCCTTTCTCCTCCTTCTCCTCTTGTCTCTTCTGCTCCTTCCTCTACTCCCTCCTCATGTCCTCCTCTTCCTCTTGTCTGTTTTGCTCCTCATACTCCTACTTCCCCCTCCTCTTTTTCTCCTCTTCCTCCTCCTTCTGCTCCTGTCCCTACATCCCTCCTCCCCCCGCCTCCTGCTCCTCTCGCTGTCTCTTCTGCGCCTTTTATTTCACCTCCTCCTCTTGTTGCTCCTCTTTTTCCTCCTCCTCCTCATTCTCTCCTTTCTCCTCAGTCTTTTTTTTCCTCCTCTACCTGTCGCGTCTCCTCTCCTCCTCCTTCCTCCTGTTCGTCTCCTCCTGTCCCTCACTTACCCCGTCTTTCACCTCCTTACTCTGTCTCCTTTTCTCCCCATGGTTCTCCTTTTTCCTCTGCTCCTCCTCTCCTTCATCACAACTCTTTTCCTCTTGTCTCTCCTCCTCCTCCACCTCCTCCTGTCGTTTTTACTCCTTATACCTCTGCCATTTGTTCTCCTCCTGCACCCCCATCTCCTCCTCTCCCTTCAGCTCCCTCTCCTCCTGCTCCTCCTCATCCTGCAGCTCCCTCTCTTCCTCCTTCTCCTGCAGCTCCCTCTCTTCCTCCTTCTCCTGCAGTTCCTCCTCCTGTAGCTCCCTCTGCTCCTCCTGCAGCTCCCTCTCCTCCTCCTTCTCCTCCTGCTCCTCCTTCTGTAGCTCCCTCTCTTCCTTCTCCTGCTCCACCTGTATGCTGCCCCTGCTCCTCCCTCCTGCCACGCCTCCTCTCAGCTCACCGGTTGGAGATGCGGCGCCTCCTGAGAGGAGCACTGGCCTCCCTGGGCCATCGTCTGGACTCCCTGGAGAGGAGGAGTCGGAGGAAGAGGAGGAAGAAGAGGAGTAGGCAGAGGGAAGAAGAAGAAGGAGCAGGTGAGTTGTGTGCGTCTCCTCCTTTGTCTCCTCCTCTCTGAATGTTTGAATAAATTTTCTGTCTTTGACTCCTGCAGGAGACGCTGCCTCGTGTAGCCCCGCCCTACTCCCACCTGACTCCTCCTCCTCCTTGTTGTCCTCCTCCTCAGGGAGTGAGGAGTCCTACAGGCTGAGCCAATCAGAGCGGAGGAGGAGGTGCAGAGGAGAGGAGCAGGAGGAGGAGGGGGGGAAGAGGAGGAAGAAGAACCACAGAAGAGGAAAAGAGGAGGAGGAGGAGTCTGGGAGGTTTGTGGGGCGAATGGTGGTCTCCTCCAGAGGAGGCGCAGAGGAGGAGGCGCCGCTCACTCTGCAGAAGTTCAACCACAGGAAGCACAGAAGAAGAGGAGGAGCAGGAGGAGGCAGCCAATCAGAGGCTGTCAGTGTCGTCAGGCTGAACGGTTACAGAGTGCCGCCGCCGCCGCCGCACGGGTTCGTATGTTGGTGACGTCACATGATCGTCACGTTTCAGTCTCTTAACACTTTATAAAAACGTATTTTATTCAGCTTTATTTAACAAAATATTTCAAACAAGAAGAAGATAATAATAACATCATAATAAATAAACATAATATCAAAACATAAACACGTAAAAATGTTTAAAATATTTTGTGTTAAAAATGGACACGGACAGACACCAAAATAATATATATTAATAAATATTCATATCACATCGGGGTTTGGCCAAATAAGTTTTTGTAATAACCCAACAATTTGTTTCTTTTTTAACTTTTGGGTCATTTTTTCTCTGCATGTTTTCGAAAGAAATGAAATCCATCTGCTCGGGTGTCAAAGGGTTAACTGAGACCCGATAAACCCGCCGTCCTCACGTGAGGATGTTACGTTTTTAAAAAACTTGATTTCTGCTCGCCACACTGAGAGCAGACGCTCAGCTGAAGCTGTTTGATTCCTGTTTTCATTCAGGTTATTTCCTGCTCCGTCAAAATAAAACTACTTTTAGTTGAAATTCTCAGCGGGTCGTCGAGATGTTCATCAGTCAGCTCAGGAGAAAAACAGCGAAATATCAAAACGTGAAATATTCAATCACTACTTTATGAGGAAAATTTAAATTCTGTTTGTTTAGAATTATTATAAAAAGTCAGAAAATGGTTCATGAAGCTTTAAACTCTGACTTATTATTTTAGTATCTAAACATGTAATTTTGTCCTCCTACCAGCGGCTCCAGCTCCTCCTCCCAGCATGCCTTGCGCCTCCTGCAGTGGGCTCGGACCTGCAGCCAATCAGAAGCCCTCAGCGTGTCCTCGGGCCAATGGCGTTTCTCCGAGCTGGCCCCGCACCTCTCCTCCAATCACTGTACTGTTCACCTGTGGCACATAAGCCCCTCATTTAGCCCCGCCCCCATGCTGCGCCTGTCGGCGGTTGCCGTGGAGACAGTGACAGGGTCAGTGAAAGGTGGAGTCTGTGTGAGTCCCCTGCGGCCCCTGAGGGACTGGACAGCCCCGCCCAGTCTGAGCAGCGACCACTGGTCGGTTTGAACGTTATAATAAAAAAATAAATGTTAAAAATGTGAAATATCTATTTCCCAATACATGATCAATATGTGATGATCAGTTTTTTATTGATACCCTGAATTCATGCGTGACTGACATTTCTCCATTTGTTCTCTGCAGTTACGTGCGCACGCCAACGCCGAGGTAAATATAAGAATTATTAAAGAATTGTCTTTAATGTTTCAAATAAGTTTAAAAATTTTTTATTCACAAAATGAGTCAAAAATAATAAAAAGCTTTTCTGTGCAGCTCAATGTTTTCCACCCGGCGACCACAGAAGCAGCGGGCCAATCACAGGCCCCGCAGCCTGCGACCCCGCCTCCCCTGTCTCCAGCCCCTCCCCCTCTGCTCAGCCAATGGCCTAACTGCTCCGCTGGCCATCGGCCAATCAGCAGCAAGCTCAGACTTTCTCAGCACAAATGGAGAGGTGCAAATTTCCTTCCTTTCTTTGTTTGTTGTTTATTTTCCTCATTTGTTGTTTATTGTTATTGTTCATTGTTTGTTTGTCCACTCAGACCGGCAAACGGGTCTCACAGATACGAATCCGCCGTGCATCGCCACGAGAAACGCCTCTCACTCCCATGGGACTGCCAAAGGTCAAAAGGTCAGGAGGGGGTGGAACAAGAAAAAACAAAATATCTAAGTAAGACAAAAAACCGAAACCTAAAAAATGAAAAACTGATTTGTTTTTTTTTATTTTCAGGTTAAAGAAGAAAGAGTTCAGTCTGGAGGAGATTTACACCAACAAGAACTACAAATCCCCCTCCACCAATAGGTAAAAAAAACCTACAAATCCCCTCCACCAACAGGAAAAAAAAACTACAAATCCCCTCCACCATCAGGAAAAAAAGCTACAAATCCCCTCCACCAACAGGAAAAAAAACTACAAATCCCCTCCACCAACAGGTACAAAAACTACAAATCCCCTCCACCAACAGGAAAAAAAACTACAAATCCCCTCCACCAACAGGAATAAAAACTACAAATCCCCTCCACCAACAGGTACAAAAACTACAAATCCCCTCCACCAACAGGAATAAAAACTACAAATCCCCTCCACCAACAGGTACAAAAACTACAAATCCCCTCCACCAACAGGTACAAAAACTACAAATCCCCTCCACCAACAGGAATAAAAACTACAAATCCCCTCCACCAACAGGTACAAAAACTACAAATCCCCTCCACTAACAGATTAAATTACAAATCCCCCTCCACCAACAGGTAAAAAAAAAAACTACAAATCCCCTCCATCAACAGGAATAAAAACTACAAATCCCCTCCACCAACAGAAAAAAAAACTACAAATCCCCTCTACTAACAGATTAAATTACAAATCCCCCTCCACCAACAGGTAAAAAAAAACTGCAAATACCCTCCACCAACAGGAATAAAAACTACAAATCCCCTCCACCAACAGGTACAAAAACTACAAATCCCCTCCACTAACAGATTAAATTACAAATCCCCCTCCACCAACAGGTAAAAAAAAAACTACAAATCCCCTCCACCAACAGGAATAAAAACTACAAATCCCCTCCACCAACAGAAAAAAAACTACAAATCCCCTCCACTAACAGATTAAATTACAAATCCCCCTCCACCAACAGGTAAAAAAACTACAAATCCCCTCCACCAACAGGAATAAAAACTACAAATCCCCTCCACCAACAGGTACAAAAACTACAAATCCCCTCCACTAACAGGTAAAACTACAAATCCCCTCCACCAACAGGTACAAAAACTACAAATCCCCTCCACTAACAGGTAAAACTACAAATCCCCACCACCAACAGGTAAAAAATAAAACTACAAATCCCCTCCACCAACAGGTAAAAAAACTACAAATCTCCTCCACCAACAGATAAAACTACAAATCCCCTCCACCAACAGGTAAAAAAACTACAAATCTCCTCCACCAACAGATAAAACTACAAATCCCTTCCACCAACAGCATTTGCTGTATGGACTCTGTCTCCCAGCATGCCATTCTGTTGTCCTGCAGGAGTCTGGAGACGATCTTTGAGGAGCCGCGGGAGAAGGACGGAGCGCTGCTCCTGATTGGCCAGCAGAGGAGGCGCAGGCTGCTCCTCTTCCCTGACTTCACTCAGCCCAGGAAGAGGAAGAAGCCTCAAGGTGCGCTGGGAAATGTAGTGCAGTGGGGGCAGAGCGCTCATCAAAATAAATTCCCCAAGTACGCCAAGTACTGATTACATGTACACACTTCCAACACACAGTAGGAAATACTGCAGAACCACTACATACTGCATGTATGAAAAACTTCAGGTACTATATACTGCAGCTATGAAAACTACAGGTACTACATACTGCAGGTATGAAATACTACAGTTACCACATACTGCAGGTATGAAATACTACAGGTACTACATACCTCAGGTATGAAACTACAGATACTACATACTGCAGGTATGAAATACTACAGTTACCACATACTGCAGGTATGAAATACTGCAGGTACTACATACTGCAGGTATGAAACTACAGATACTATATACTGCAGGTATGAAATACTACAGTTACCACATACTGCAGGAATGAAATACTACAGGTACTACATACCGCAGGTATGAAACTACAGATACTACATACAGCAGGTATGAAATAGTACAGTTACCACATACTGCAGGTATGAAATACTGCAGGTACTACATACTGCAGGTATGAAACTACAGATACTATATACTGCAGGTATGAAATACTACAGTTACCACATACTGCAGGTATGAAATACTACAGGTACTACATACCGCAGGTATGAAACTACAGATACTACATACTGCAGGTATGAAATACTACACGTACTACGTAGGTATGAAAACTGATCATTCCGCATTCTGCAGTTTTCACTACAGGCACCATAAATAACATAAAGTGCGCTCACATTTTTCACTGCAGGCACCATCAATAACATGCAGTGCATCAGCAGTTTTCACTGATTGGTTGATTTAACAACGTGAGGAATTTCCTGTCTGTTTTAGGGGTGGGGCTACCTGTTGCCATGGTGCCCAGGAAGCGGGCGGCAGCGCGTCGTCATTGTGGCGGAGATGACGATTCAGACCTGGACGTGATGCTAGTGGAGCGACTGAGCGCGCTCGAAGACTTCCTGACCCGGCAGGGCCTGGACGTTTGAGCTGTGACATCACTTCCTGTCAGCTGACCAAAAGCCAAATAAACAGAGCTGCTAGCATGGCTGCTACCGCTGGTTACCATGGTAACACCGTCATTACGGTGGTCTGATGTAGCGGGTTTCTTTTTTTCTTTTGTTTTTGCTGTGTGATTTCTTCATTTTGTTTTTTACAGCATAGACTGATTAATGTGAATTCACAGGTTGAGGTCAGGTGACCCTCTGAGACCACACCCACAGCGCCGCTCAGCGGGCTGCAGGTTTGTTTTTATTACAATACTTCAGTGGAGTACCCTGGAGTACTTTGTGGAGTACTGACACTGTACTGTGATACTGTGCAGTATAGTACTTTAGTACTGTTGTAGTACTGCAGTAATGTTACTGTGTGCAGTCGTACTGTGGAGTACAGTACTGTAGTACAGTAACAGTACCATAGTACAGTTACAGTACTGCAGTATTGTTACTGTGTGCAGTGGTATTGTGCAGTACAGTACTGTAGTACAGTAACAGTACCATAGTACAGTTGCAGTACTGCAGTATTGTTACTGTGTGCGGTGGTATTGTGCAGTACAGTACTGTAGTACAGTAACAGTACCATAGTTCAGATACAGTACTGCAGTAGTGTTACTTTGTGCAGTGGTACTGTGCAGTACAGTACAGTAGTACAGTAACCGTACCATAGTACGGTTACAGTACTGCAGTAGTGTTACTGTGTGTGGTGGCGTTGGGTGTTTTTAAAGTGTAATATATATTTCTGCTGAAAATGTTTCTATTTTTGGAACAAATAAAGTTTGTTTCTGCTCACTGAAGTTTGTCTCTTTGTGATCAGAGTCATTGATCACTGATCAATTAGCTTCCTGTCTCACCCTCATCATCAATACATCAGTCAATCAATACCTATTTGTTGTCCACAATAAACATACACAAACACACACACAGACACACTTAAAAAATATTCACACTACACTCAGCTCTTTATGTATATATTCATATATATAAAAATATACATACACACTCTCATGAACAGATGACGTAAACGTGTGTGTTTATTTCCTCTGCTCCTCTTGATCGTCAGTTTTTGATTCAATGGTGTTATCCCTCAGCTTCGCCTGGCAGGCAGCAGCTGCCTCAGGTTTACCTGACAGACTGTACTCGGGGTAAAAGTTGCCTTCATCTTTTACGCACGACGTCCTGCGTCACTTCCTTAAACAACATGGCGGCGGCCTTGCGGAGGGTGTGCTGCGGACTGACTCTCAGGTATTTACCTTTGTTTTATCGATAGTTAGGGTCAGCAATCATGACGTCAGTCAGTGACGTGCTCACTCTGTGGCCGTCACCTCATGACAGCGTGACGTAAGTGCGGTTTACGCAACTCCGCCAGACTCCGGTCACAGTTTGTATTAAATTAACCTTTGATCGCGTCTGCCGGCCAAACGGCGCGCAGAATGTGACGTCACACAGGTGACGCATATGTGAGTGAGAGGGATGAAAGCTTCGGCCCAGGTGACACTCACCACGTGGGTTACTTCAACTGTTTACGTCACACAAACATGACCGGAAACAGCAGCAGGACAAATAAAACCCGTCTTTCCTATCAATAATAATCAATATTTTAATCATCATCAGTAGATTAATACAGTATCAACAAAAGATCAATATAATCATCATCGATAGATTAATACAGTATCAACAAAAGATCGATATAATCATCATCATCAATAGGTTAATGCAGTATCAATAAAAGATCAATATTATCATCACAAGTAGATAATACAGTATCAACAAAAGATAAATATAATAATCATCATCGATACATTAAAACAGTATCAATATCAGATCAATATTATCATCAGCGACAGTCACCAGGATTAAGAAACTTTCAGTCGTTAATGTTCATGTTCAGTTGAATCTTTACGCTGTTTGAAGTTTGTGTCCAGCTGCTGTCTCGGCCAGGAATCTCTTGGAAAAGTGGTTCTGAATGTCAATGCGACTCCTGGTTTATCAGTATCATCATTATCATCAATAGATTTATACAGTATCAATAATAGATCAATATTATTAGAATCAATACATCAGTGCTGGATCAATAACAGAATCTGTGACCTTTAAAATGATCAAACTGATTTTAAATGTTTTTTTCTTCACAGAATTTCATCCCGAAACTTCCCAACTCAAAGAACCCTGAGCACAGGTACACCTGTACACCTGTCTGTACACCTATCTGTATACCTGTCTGTACACCTGTACACCTGTCTGTATACCTGTCTGTATACCTGTCTGTATACCTGTCTGTACACCTGTATACCTGTCTGTACACCTGTACACCTGTCTGTATACCTGTCTGTATACCTGTCTGTACACCTGTATACCTGTCTGTATACCTGTCTGTACACCTGTATACCTGTCTGTACACCTGTACACCTGTCTGTATACCTGTCTGTACACCTGTCTGTATACCTGTCTATACACCTGTATACCTGTCTGTACACCTGTACACCTGTCTGTATACCTGTCTGTACACCTGTATACCTGTCTGTACACCTGTACACCTGTCTGTATACCTGTCTGTACACCTGTCTGTATACCTGTTACACCTGTCTGTATACCTGTCTGTACACCTGTACACCTGTCTGTGTACCTGTCTGTAACCCTGTACACCTGTCTGTATACCTGTACACCTGTCTGTACACCTGTCTGTATACCTGTCTGTACACCTGTACACCTGTCTGTATACCTGTCTGTACACCTGTAAACCTGTCTGTATACCTGTCTGTACACCTGTATACCTGTCTGTACACTTGTACACCTGTCTGTATACCTGTCTGTACACCTGTACACCTGTCTGTGTACCTGTCTGTACACCTGTACACCTGTCTGTATACCTGTCTGTACACCTGTACACCTGTCTGTACACCTGTACACCTGTCTGTATA
Source organism: Plectropomus leopardus (assembly GCF_026936395.1). Classification (NCBI taxonomy): domain Eukaryota; kingdom Metazoa; phylum Chordata; class Actinopteri; order Perciformes; family Serranidae; genus Plectropomus; species Plectropomus leopardus. The sequence continues at coordinate 30,891,039 of NC_142195.1, forward strand.
CCTGTCTGTACACCTGTATACCTGTCTGTACACTTGTACACCTGTCTGTATACCTGTCTGTACACCTGTACAACTGTCTGTTTACCTGTCTGTACACCTGTCTGTCTGTCTTTTCTGTCCAGTGTAACTAGAAGAGTTGTGTCTCAGATCTTTTATACCAATCAGCTCTCTCTCGCTCTGCAGGTCGTGGGCTGTTGCCCCGCCCCCGCCCCCTCCCCCTGCTGTTAGTAACAGGGGGCGGTTACCTTGGTTACCAGCACTACAGGAGGAGGGGCCAACCGGATGATGGAGCCACGCCCCATCTGGCCACGCCCACACAGGTACGAGGAGGGGGACTTTTTTAAAGTGTTGTTTCACCTGGAGGGGCGGGGCTTATCAGCACCAAGCAGTGCACGCATCAGCAAGCTCTGACTACGTGTCAGCTAGTGGATTCCGTGTCAGCTGGTGCTACGAGTTCGTGTCTGTGTCAGCTGGTGCTCCATAAAAAGGGCAGTAGAGGGTTGCGCCAAGCACGATTACGGCATTCGCGTAACCAGGACCCACAGGTATAGCTTCAGGCAGGACCACAGCAGTGGCAAAACCAAGACCACAGCGGAGTTAGCGTAATGCAGTAAACAGACATGAGCGTTTTCAGATGGAGGAGCAAGAGAAGGAAAAGGAGCTCAGCGCATCAGTCCAACTAAAACCCGAAGAAACTTGTGCTCCAGAAAAGGATAAGCGCTAAATGAAGAACCGAGGGTCACTAATCAGCAAATATGACTTAAGTATAAAGGCCAGAGAGCGGTGATAGAAAAGAGAGAAAGGAAGAGGAGGAGGAGTTTATATACACATCCTTTCAATATGAGCGGCTCTACACATACTGAGCAACACGAGGTCAGCTGATTCACTGCATGTGGAGTATGAAGGCGAACGGAAAACACGAAAAAACTTCCTTTGGTATCAGACGCCATCATCAGTGACATTAGTTAATTTTTATTTTCATTATCTGACTCAGAGTCCCACGAGAGGACACATCTGCTGCTTCCTCTCCTCCTCTTCTTCTCCTCTTCTCCTCCTCTTCTTCTCCTCTTCTTCTGCTCATTATTGTAATATAATTGTATCCCTCCTCAATCGCTCTTCATGAGGTTTCTACAATTTTTCCTCGTTACAGGGGTTTGTCCTTAGACAGTGTGAGGGTCTAAGGACAGAGCGATGTCGTACGCTGTAAAGCCCTCTGAGGCAGACTGTGTTGTTTTTTTTTATAATGAGCTTTATAGATAAAATTGACTTGACTTTGGCCAGGACGACACGTTTCAGTCAGCCGGCTCTGCGTCGCTGAGAGTCAGGACGACACGTTTCAGTCAGCCGGCTCTGCGTCGCTGAGAGTCAGGACGACACGTTTCAGTCAGCCGGCTCTGCGTCGCTGAGAGTCAGGACGACACGTTTCAGTCAGCCGGCTCTGCGTCGCTGAGAGTCAGGACGACACGTTTCAGTCAGCGGCTCTGCGTCGCTGAGAGTCAGGACGACACGTTTCAGTCAGCCGGCTCTGCGTCGCTGAGAGTCAGGACGACACGTTTCAGTCAGCCGGCTCTGCGTCGCTGAGAGTCAGGACGACACGTTTCAGTCAGCCGGCTCTGCGTCGCTGAGAGTCAGGACGACACGTTGGACAGAAACAAGTTTCAGAGTTTAACTTTAAGAGTGAACTGAAAGTGACATCACACTTTTTCCTGCTGAGTGAAAACACACACAGACACACACAGACAAACACAGACACACACAGACAAACACAGACACACACAGACAAACACACTAACAGATATACACACACACATACACAGAAGCACACACAAACACACAGCTGTGGAAGTTACAACTATTTCCTGTTGCTGCTTCACAATAAAAGCTGGGAAGCCAGCAGGATGCTTTTATTGTGAAGTTAGAGAAAGATGTATCTTGATGAGCCAAGCGGCTCTTCTCATTGGTTCACTGGGTGAAAGGTGACCGTGATGATGTCCTGCCCGGTCACTCTGACACAGAGGCCCCGCCCCCTCTCCTGACTGCCCCTCCTGCCCTCTGATTGGTCTGTTCTCCATGGACGTGGTCCGATTGGTTAATGAGTAACTGAGCGGAACAGAGAGAGACTGTGATTGGACAAAACACAGACAGATAAACAATAACCCCAGCACTTATTTATTTAATTTACTATTATTACTTTTTACTCTTTATAAAGTTATTTTTGCATTTACATTTACATTTATTTATACATTTGATTTAGTGCTTCATAAAAGCTAAAAGGATCACAATTCTCACTTTGAAATAAGTAACTAATCATAAACATGTATTTCTTCAATGATTTAATGAAAACTAATTATGTAGGTTACATTTATGTAAAATATTAACTTCTGTTAAATTTAAGTCAAGAAAATGTAATATTTTAAAATGAATCAAATAAATGAATTATATTATGAATTATAATTTTAAGTAATTTGTAATAATTTATAATCCCTCATCTTCATAATGATTTGATAATATTTAAAAGCAGTAATATTATTGTGTTTGCTAATTATTTTAAATTTAAATCAATAAATATTTAATATTAAAAACATAAGATTATAGATTACCAATAATAATAATAATAATAATAATAATAATAATACAAAGAAGACAAAAATACAAAATAAAAGTGAAATAAATTTGTTCACTGTAATATAAATTAATAATTTTTTTCAGTGTTGTATCTAGTTGATTTGCACTCTATATAATACGTATATATTCTCTATATGTGTCCTCTTTATATTTTAATCTCTATATGTGTCCTCTAGCAACTTCTGCACGTCACGGTCCCTCTGGATGAAAAAGTGAATTTGTTTTTAGTGTATTTTGTATTTTTAGACAAACCCTCCTTTTTGAGACAAACGGAGACACTGTGAGACAGACAGAGACACTGAGAGACAGAGACACTGTGAGACAGACAGAGACACTGAGAGACAGGTGGAGGAGGAGGTGAGGGGCGGAGCTCTCGGTATAAACACCCTCCCTGTCTCTCTCCGTCTCTTCTCCTCCTGAGCTTTCGGTGGACACTCACCTGTCTCTTCCGTTGTGTGAAATCAAAACGTCAGCATGTGTCCCCCGCCGTCTCTGTCCACGGCGTCTTCGGCCACGTCTTCATGGTGAGGTTCTTCTCTCGTCGCCGCGGCGGCGAGCGTCGGGAACGCGACCTGCTGCGGCAGGTGAGGCGGCAGGTGCGCACGCCGGACGGCGAGCGAGAGGGCGAGAAAGCTGGAGGAGGAGGAGGAGGAGGAGGAGGAAGAGGGATGAGGGCGAGAGCGACGGCTCGATTCAGGTGGGAGACAAAAAAAAACATGAGGAGAGACTGCAGACAAACACTAAACCTGTCCGAACATAGTAGTAAATATATCAGAAAATATATCAGTAAATATATCAGAAAATATAGCAGTAAATATATCAGTAAATATATCAATCAATATAGCAGTAAATATATATCAATACTAGACTTGTACCTTTTATATTGTTATATTTTATATTTTATATTTTATATTTTATATTTTATATTTGTATCTTCTATTTTATCTGTTTTCTTTTTTTTTTCCTATATTTATGTTGCACCAAACCACCAGAACAAATTCCTCGTATTGTGTTAACTATACCTGGCAATAAATCTTTTCTGATTCTGATATCAGAAAATATAGCAGTAAATATATCAATCAATATAGCAGTAAATATATCAGAAAATATAGCAGTAAATATATCAGAAAATATATCAATCAATATAGCAGTAAATATATCAGAAAAAATATCAACCAATATAGCAGTAAATATATCAGAAAATATATCAGTAAATATATCAATCAATATAGCAGTAAATATATCAATCAATATAGCAGTAAATATATCAGAAAATATAGCAGTAAATATATCAGAAAATATAGCAGTAAATATATCAATCAATATAGCAGTAAATATATCAGTAAATATATCAATCAATATAGCAGTAAATATATCAGAAAATATAGCAGTAAATATATCAGTAAGTATATCAACCAATATAGCAGTAAATATATCAGTAAATATATCAATCAATATAGCAGTAAATATATCAGTAAATATATCAATCAATATATCAGTAAATATATCAATCAATGTAGCAGTAAATATATCAGTAAGTATGTCATATATTGGTAAATATTTCAGTAAATATATATTATATATCAGTAAATATATCAATCAATATATCAGTAAATATATCAATCAGTGTAGCAGTAAATATATCAGTAAGTATGTCATATATTCGTAAATATTTCAGTAAATATATATTATATATCAGTAAATATATCAATCAATATATCAGTAAATATATCAATCAATGTAGCAGTAAATATATCAGTAAGTATGTCATATATTCGTAAATATTTCAGTAAATATATATTATATATCAGTAAATATATCACATATCAGTAAATATATATTATATATCAGTAAATATATCCAGGCATGTAGAGCAGAGAGGAGTTAAAGGGAAACAAATTAGAGACTGAAGTCTGTAAAACTTCTCATTTTATGAACAGTTTCAAGATTAATGTGAACAAATCTGAGTTCTTTATATTTTTACTCTATATTTGATCTCTGTATTTTCTAAAATATATATTTGCAGTCGCTATATTTGCCCTCTTTTTTCGGAAAGATAGAAATGAAGAAAACATTTCAAAGTAAAAGTCAGATAAAGTTTAAAAGTTTTCACTGAAGCAACAAAACAGAAACTTGATGGCTGCTGGAGCTTTACAGCAGATTACTGTGTGTGTGTGTGTGTGTGTGTGTGTGTGTGTGTGTGTGTGTGTGTGTGTGTGTGTGTGCGTGTGGTCTCCATGGCGACAGCTAGTTTAGCAGGTCAGCTATTTTAGCTTTAGGCTAGCTTAGCTCACGTTAGCCTCTTTTTTTTGATCCGGTGCTAACCTGCTAACCTACTTTCACTAAATACACACTCAGGGAACACAACACACACCCACTCTGTACACACACACACACTCTGTACACACACACACACACACACACACACTCTGTACACACACACACACACACACACACTCTGTACACACACACACGGTTACGTGCGCTGAGTGACAGAGTGGCAGCTTTAGCTTGAAAACACAAAAACTAAAAACTTGTCAAACGGGACGAGCTGCTGAACGATTGACCGTAAAAATCCGGGATGTTTTATTGTAAAAGGTCAAAAGGTAAAAATAGATTCAACAAGCGGTCGGAGCTGAAAAGTGGAGAAGAAAAGAGAAGCAAACTGAAACGTGGATTTACGGTTCCCATTTGGTATTAACTGTACTTAAGTATCGAAAGTAATTTTCTGTCAATAAACTGTACTGTACTGTAATGTAAAGTATCAAAAGTACAATTAAAAGTAAATTATACATATATTTACATGTGTCAGTACAACGTAAACTGACTTATCCGCTGATTATCTGATTTTAGCATTTTTCTGATTATCAGTTTAACTTAACTTTAAAATCTAATTAAATGAATTCATTTTAAAATGTTTGTGCCTTCAGGCTTTGCATTGTGTATTTATTCAGGTAAATATAAACGTCACGTCAGTGTCCATGGACCGATGATTCTACGGTAAGACGTAAGGATCACTGTCGAGTCCAGCTGCGCTTCATTTGAGCAGATAATCGTTTGTTTTTCTCCTGTTGTGGCTGTTTCGAAACTCTGACCGAAGGGGGCATGTACGAAAGTGACGTCAACACGTACGCTCTGTATGCATATATGTCGTCGGCTTTGGCGGTATCTATGTTTTCATACCTTGATACGTTCTTTGATTTTGCTCCGTTCTGTTGGCTGGCTCACCATTTTTAACACGCTACAAAAAACTCCCGAGACCACAAAGGTTATTCTTCCTGCTCCTGATTTCCTGATTAATCCGAAAAAAATAACCGGAGAGCTTCTGAATTCAAGTCTCGCTTTAACAGAAACTCACACGTTAGCTTTCATCACAACCACCAACACTGATGTGTACGTGTGTGTGTGTGTGTGTGTGTGTGTGTGTGTGTGTGTGTGTGTGTGTGTGTGTGTGTGATAAAGAGAAAAGTTCAGTTTGTAAAAAATAAAAACTGCTCTGATCAAATATTTTCTGTTAGTATGTTAACGTCACTGTTAACATCATTGTTAGTACACTGTTAGCATCACTGTTAGTATCACTGTTAGCGTCACTGTTAGCATTACTGTTAGCGTCACGTTAACATCACTGTTAGCATCACTGTTAGCATTACTGTTAGCGTCACAGTTAATGTCACTGTTAACGTCATTGTTAGCATCACTGTTAGCATTACTGTTAGCATCATTGTTAGCGTCACTGTTAGCGTCACGGTTAACGTCACTGTTAACATCATTGTTAGCATCACTGTTAGCGTCACTGTTAGCGTCACTGTTAGCATTACTGTTAGCGTCACTGTTAGCATCAGTGTTAGTATCCTTGGCTGCGTTAGCGTCTTCTCCTCCTCCTGACTCTGCCCTCCACACCTGTCCCCGCCCACCTGTGTTTGTACTTCCTGTCTCTCTGTTGTCATGTTTGTCTTTAGTTCCTTTTGTCCTTCTGTTTCCTGTCACCATGGCAACACTCTCATTTATCAATGTTTTTTATCATCTGAGGTCAGACTTGAGTCATGTGACCTGAGACTCGAGACCTGTAATGAGGTTCGGGGACGTCACAACGCAGCAGCAGGACTTTAAACATCTGACGACGTCATTAACGGGGTTCATTCAATCATGGAAAACTTGGAAAAGCCATGAAATTTGCTTGTAGCAATTTCCAGGCCTTGTAAAGTTTTGGAAAAGTCCTGGAAATCTGCTCCACAAACCTGTATAGCAACACATGATGTGTTCAAGGATGTCAGAAAGTTGAAGTCATACAATAAATTCTGTTTTTACAGTTTCTGGCTAATAAATTAAAGGAAGCACGCCTTCCAGACCTGTGGGGTTTAATTCCCCCCAAAATTATAAGCAAAAAAATGGCCAGTTTAAAAAAAAAGCCAAAATGTTTCCTTAATAATCACTAAAAACCTTTAAAGAAAACAATTTGCCAAAACGTTAAAAAATAAACACAGAATTCAGCCATTTGAAGTTGTGAGCCCCGAGCCAAATAATAAACATCATCTCATTATCTCATTATCAGCTCATTATCTCATTATCAGCTCATTATCATCTCATTATCTCATTATCAGCTCATTATCTCATTATCATCTCATTATCATCTCATAATCTCATTATCATCTCATTATCTCATTATCATCTCATCATCATCTCATTATCTCATCATCATCTCATTATCATCTCATTATCTCATTATCATCTCATTATCTCATTATCAGCTCATTATCATCTCATTATCTCATTATCAGCTCATTATCTCATTATCATCTCATTATCATCTCATAATCTCATTATCATCTCATTATCTCATTATCATCTCATTATCTCATTATCATCTCATCATCATCTCATTATCTCATCATCATCTCATTATCATCTCATTATCTCATCATCAGCTCATTATCTCATTATCATCTCATTATCATCTCATTATCATCTTATTATCATAATCAGGCTGCAGGTGCCTCGTTTGGCTCTCCGACACCGTCTGAGCGTGCTCAGTGGCGGTGTGTCTCGACCCGCCCCTTGGCGTCGGCGGCCGATCTCCTTCCTGTGCTACGTGCTGTCAGTGAGCACTCTGCGGCCGCTGGCCAAACGGGTAAGAGCGTCTTCCTGCCGGCATCTGATTGGACAGAGAGACAGGCAGGGACGGCTTGTTTTTTTGTCCTTTCGTGGCCTCCATCCTCGTTCATGTGTGTTGAACACATGTTGATCACATGTTGATCACATGTTGATCACGTGTCAAATGAGTCATGTGTTCAGCCTCGCTGAACCTTCATCAGAACGACCTGGAAAACGACCTGGAGAGCAACCTGGAGAACCAGTGAGGTTCTCAGTTGTGTCAGTGGGCGGAGCTCAGGTTGATGATGAAATGTGACGGGTTGAGAGCGAACGGTAGCGGCTCAGAGCTGATCAATAATCAATAATCAGATCAGGACTGATCAGCTGGCTGAACCTGATCTTCACCTCCTCTCTAAACTTTCTCTCCTTTTACTGTTTCTGCTCCTCCTCCTCTCCTCTCAGACCTCCTCCTGTTTCTGCTCCTCCTTCTTTAAATTTTATTTTCAATAACAGTAATAATTTTATTTTTAGTAGCAGTTATAATTTTATTTTTAATTAGAGTAATAATTTTATTTTTAGTAACAGTAAGAATTTTATTTTTATTAGCAGTAATCATTTTATTTTTAATAACTGTAATAATTGTATTTTCAATTACTAATAATTTTATTTTTAATAAAAGTAATCATTTTATTTTTGGTAACAGAAATCTTTTTTTAATAATAGTATTTTTTTAATAATAGTAATCTATTTTTTTTAAATAACAGTAATAATTGTAATTTCAATAACTAATAATTTCATCTTTAGTAACCGTAATAATATTATTTTTAATAACAGTTATAATTGTGTTTTGGACAGCAGATGATAGTAGGGTGTGGTTTCCTGTGTGGTGCTGCAGGTGGCGCTGTACCGCTCCTTCCCGACGCGCCTCCTCTCTCGTGCCTGGGGTCGTCTGAATGGCGTGGAGCTCCCCACGTGGCTCCGCAAGCCGGTCTACTCGCTCTACATCTGGACCTTCGGGGTCAACATGCAGGTCAGGACCGCGCTGTCGTGGGGTCATATTTTCACCGTCTCATATTTTCTGTTTTCGTGCTTTTATTGGATCCTGAGCAGATTGACTGATTTCTGTCACCATGTGAAGAAAACACGGAGCAACCAAAAGAGAAATGACCCAAACATTTGCAAAACTACTGGAAACTGAACAAAAACTTACCTGAAAATTATTCCTGAGACTTTTCTACGATACTTTTCTGAATTGGATGATTTCTTTCACTTTGAGAAACTTTGTCTCCTCAGGTCATTCGTTTCCTTTTTCGAGGTTTTTAAGGGAATCTAAGCAGCGCCCTCAGGTCTCAAAGGGTTAAAGATGATGTCATACCTTTATTTTCCCTGTTGTCCAATAGGAGGCGGCGGTGGAAGATTTACATCACTACAGAAACCTCGGAGAGTTCTTCCGCCGACGCCTCAAACCTGCAGTCAGACCACTCTGCGCCTCCTCCTGTCTGGTAACACGCCTCCTCCTCCTCCTCCTCCTCCTGTCTGGTAACACGCCTCCTCCTCCTCCTCCTCCTTCTGTCTGGTAACACGCCTCCTCCTCCTCCTCCTCCTCCTGTCTGGTAACACGCCTCCTCCTCCTCCTCCTCCTTCTGTCTGGTAACATGCTTCCTCCACTCTCCTCCTCCCCCTCCTCCTCCTCCTCCTGTCTGGGAACACACCCCCCCCCCCTCCCCCTCCTCCTGTCTGGTAACACACCTCCTCCTCCTCCTCCTCCTCCCCCATCCTGCAGAAACACGTGTAGTTTTTAGTGCTTAGTTGTTTTTATTAGTCTCGTTGACTCGTGTCTCGTTGACTCGTGTCTCGTTGACTCGGTCAGATCTCTCCGGCTGACGGGAGGATCCTCCACTTTGGAAAAGTGAAGAACTCGGAGGTGGAGCAGGTAAAGGGGGTCACCTACAGTCTGGAGAACTTCCTGGGTCCACAGAGGAAGCGGGGCAATGGTAAGACCACACAACACCCCACCCAGGTTGGACTTGATTTGGGACTTGTTTTCTTGAATTCGTTGGGTCCACCTCCAGTCAGAGACTGGAGACTGATTCCTCTCTGTCTCGTTAGACTCGTCGTCCTTTAAGGACCTGCTGCTGTCGAATCCTGATAACGACTTGTTCCACGTGGTGGTGTACCTGGCTCCAGGTGACTATCACTGCTTCCACTCGCCCACAGACTGGAGGGTGGAGCTTCGCCGTCACTTCCCAGGTGAGAGCTCGTTCCTCCTGCCTCGTGCCTCCTGCTCTGGCCCCGCCCCTCACCTGTCTGGGTCCTCATTAGACTCGTTAATGTCTGTGAACCCCTCACTGTCCGTGTCCTCGTTAGGCTCGTTAATTTCTGTCAGCTCCTCACCTGTCTGTGTCCTCGTTAGGCTCGTTAATGTCCGTGAATCCAGGCGTGGCCCGATTGGTCAAAGAGCTCTTCTGTCTTAACGAGCGGGTGGTGCTCACCGGCCAATGGCAGCACGGCTTCTTCTCGTTAACGGCGGTCGGCGCCACAAACGTCGGCTCCATCAAGATTAACTTCGACCAGGTGTGATCTCTACCTGCACTTATGGATTAATAGTATTACTGTGTGTTGTGTTGCAGTATTTGTGTGACAAAAGTATTATGTTATGTTGCTGTATATGTAGTATTACTGTATTTAATGTTGCAGTATTTGTAGTATTATTCGGTACTAGTGTTTCTCATCGTTTGTGAGTATGACAAAAGTATTATGTTATGTTGCTGTATTTGTAGTATTATGTAGCATTTCTCAGTATTTGTGTACGTGTGACAAAACTATTATGTTGTGTTGCAGTATTTGCAGTATTACTGTATTACTGTTGTTGTATTTAGAGTATTATTTGGTAGTAGTATTTTTTAGTGTTTGTGTGAGTATGACATAAGTATTGTGTAGTAGTATTATGTAGTATTTCTCAGTATTTTTATGTGTGTTTTGTGTGTTTTCCTGGTCAGGAGCTTCAGACAAATGCTCCTCGCTACAGGAAAGGCTCCTTCTATGACCGCAGCTACGTAGCCCCTGACGACCAGGTGTTGGTGGGGGCCGGTGAAGGGGGCGTGGCCCTGCAGCTGGGTGCAGGTGAAGGGGGCGTGGCCCTGCAGCGTGGCGTGGCGGTTGGGGAGTTTAACCTGGGCTCCACCATTGTGCTGTTGTTCGAGGCGCCAAGAGACTTCAGCTTCAGCCTGCAGTCGGGACAGAGAATCAGAGTGGGCGAGGGTCTCGGCAGTCTCTGATTGGCCCAGCTGGTCACCTGACGACCCTAAGACTTGCAGGCATTGTGGGTAACCTTGTGTGGAGGACTGCAGCTCCCAGAATGCCTTGTGCCAAACCTTTCTCCTGTCGACAAACTGAACCAACAAACAAACAAACTTGCATAATTTAACCGACCAGTACAACGCTCCTCCGTCCACTGTGTGACTTTTGCTTTTTCTTTGAACCAATCAGAGCTGCTCGCATCACACAATACCTACAGCTGAAGCAGCTGATTGGCCCAATTAAACGATGATGTTATTATGTTATGAAATAACTCTGCTGATGGTCGCTCTGTTTTTGTAAATTATGGAAATGTCAATAAAGATTTCTTTCTCATAAAAACCACGTGAGTTTCATCAGTTACTGTGGTGCTTTTACTTTGAAACTTTTACAGTGGTGCTTTCACTTTGACACTTTTACTTTAAAACTTTTTATGTGAAACTTTTATTGTGGTGCTTTTACTGTGATGCTTTTACTGTGAAACTTTTCAAACAGGTTGGGGGCGGCGGGTGGCACAATGACTGTGTTTGTGAATGAACTGTGACGCTCTGTGACACGTGTTCACATGTTGTTTACATGTTTATTTAAATATGTTCATTGACATGAAGGGACAGCTGAATCCAGCACTCTCACTGGTCAGTCTTAGCCCCGCCCAGGGCAGCAGAACAAGCAGCATAGCCAACAGGACGGCAGCGGGCAGCAGTTGCCGTAGCGATGGAAGCGTGGCTCGGCCAGTCCTCCATGTGACCAGCCGTCCTCGGCCACCTCCTTCCCCAGCCATGGCTTCCCGTTCCCAGCCGGCAGTGCCTGCCCGCCACTCCAGGAGGACGAGGAGCAGGAGGAGACGCAGGTCTGCTGGGCCTTCACTCCCAAGAAGGACGCCAGGTCCAGGTCCAGACCCGCCGCACCTCCACGGGGCCGTGGCGTGTTCTGCCGACACTGAGGACACGGGATCCACACCTGCAGGGGACACGGGGACACAGGGACAGGTCAGTACCTCACCTGGTCACAGGTGAGTGTGGTGATGTCGTCGGTCACCTGAACACAGGTGAGTGTGATGATGTCATCGGTCACCTGCACACAGGTGAGTGTGGTGATGTCATCAGTCACCTGCACACAGGTGAGTTTGATGATGTCATCAGTCACCTGTTCGTTGATAACAGTGTCCAGTCTCTTCAGACACGCCTGGCAGAAGGCGTGGCCACAGTGCAGTCGCCGTGGTAACCGTGTCATCAAGTCGTAACTGCCGAAACACACAATGCACAACAGGTCCTGCCGTCGCAGTGACATCATTGTCTCCACAGCAACAGAGGAGGGAGGGGTGGGTTGGGACTGACAGGTCACTTCCTGCTCCTTCTCCTCTTCTTCTTCTTCTTCTTCTCCTTTCCTGTAATCAGCCATTTTTATCTGATGAACGAGAAGAAAGATTCAACTGGGACCAAAGTGGGACCAGACTGGGCTCAAACTGGGACGAAACTGACACTAAACTGGGACCAAGCTGGGACCAGACTGGGACCAGACTGGGACCAGACTGGGACTAGGGGAATAAAACATCATTGAAATGTAAATTTAAAAAAAAAAATCACCAAATTTTTAAAAGAAAAAAAATTTCTGCAAAAAGAAAAACATCTACAAAAAGTGTAAAAGAAAAATAAATTGCCAAATTGGTTTAAAGAAGAACATCACAAAAAATTTAAAAGGAAAAAAAAAATCACAATTGAAAAGAAACAAAACATTAAAACATTTTAATTAATTAAATTTTATTTGTTTTAATTTCAATCAGATCTTGTTTTTCCTACAGAGGTGCAGGCTCAGCCCCCGAAACACAGAAACAGTCCTGGCGCTCTACTTGGCCAGATTCAAAGGTAAGAGGAACTCACCTGGATGTACTTCCTGTTTCTTCACATTACTTTTTGTTGTTTGTTTGTTTGCTGTTGTTTACTGCATCTCTCCTGTCGTCTGTTGGAGTTTCGTTTCTTTTGTTCTTCTCCTATTTCACTCTCCACTTTTTCTTCTGCTCTCCGTCTTTTTCTTCTTTTTTAATCTCTTCTTCTGTTGTTCCTTCTTTCCTCTGCGCTAGCTCTTCTTTTCTGTGTTGGTCGCCGTCTCTCCGTCCTCCTCACACACACACACACACACACACAGAGGGAGAGAGAGTCCTCATCAATAATTCAGCCTCGCTCGGCCGACTGCGCACTCTTACCTCACACCGCTTCATCAATAACATCTCGTCAATCATTATTACCAGCGAATCATTAGCAGCTGATCAATAACAGTTGATCAATAGCAGCTCATCAATAATGGCTCATTAATAACATGTAGTATAATAATCGATAACTTTAGTTATCGATTGTAATATAATTGATTAAATATTGATTAAATATGAATCACAGAAACTGGAGCTGACGGTCAGATTTTCTGTCAGTTGAAAAAATGAAAAATGTGTCTGAAGAGAAAAAAAGATAAAATAAAAACATTAAAATATGTACATCAATCAATTTAATCTGTCAATGAAGCACAAATCATCAATCAATAATGGATCGATAACAACAGTTTGATCACGTGAGATCCCCGAGATCTACGGTCACTTGATCAGACAACAGAAACAAGAGACGAAAGAGAAGAAACAGGAGTCACCTTACGGCTCAGAGACACCATTGCCTAGCAACCCCCCCCCACAAACACACACACAGTCAGGGAGACAGACACCGTCTCCACTTTTAAGGGTAGACTTAAGACCTTCTTTAATAAAGCTTATAATTAGGGCTGGCTCAGGCTGCCTGGACCAGCCCCTAGTGAGGCTGACATAGGTTTAGTCTGCCGGGGGACTTCCTGTGATACACTGAGCTCGTTTTTCCTTCTCTCGCTCCTACATCTGAAAACGCTCATGTCCGTTTACTGCATTACACTCCCTTGTTCTGTAGTTTCTCCGGATCTCTGCTGCAATCTTGGCTGCACGTGGATCATGGTGATGGCTGTGCTGATGCTGTGATCCTGCCTTTGGCAGCACCTGGATTGTGGTGATAGCTGGTATATGATATATTATTGTTACCATTATTACTGTGCATCTCTCCCCCTCTCCCCCTCTCTCCCCCCCTCCCCTCTCCCCTCTCTTCCTCTCTCTCTCTCTCTCTCTCTCTCTCTCTTTCTCTTTCCTTTATGTCATTACTGTAATTTAATTGTTATTTAAGACATCTATCACTCGTGTGTCCGTCCTGGAAGAGGGATCCTTCCTCAATCACTCTTCCTGAGGTTTCAACCATTTTTTCCCCATTACAGTTTTTTGGGACACACACACACACACACACACACACACACACACACACACACACACACACACACACACACACACACACACACACACACACACACACGTGTGCTGCCTCACACCTGGGACACCATCCTCAAGAGTCAGTCGGACAGCAGGGGGCGTGGTCGACCCGTCAGGACCAGACAGGTGGACCACACCTGCTCCTAAACAGCTGATAACACACGTCACAGTAACATCACGTGATTCTTGTGAGGAAGACTGCAGGATGACGGCAGTCGAAACATGTCAAGGTAAAATTTAACACTTTTAGGACTTACCTGTCAACAAGAAACAAAGTGAAGACCAGATTCAGTGAAGACATAATGAATTTGTTTGGACTGTTTACAGTAAAGACTGAAAACCTGAGAAATGAAAACAATGTGAAACTGTTGCTCTTCAATAATCAACGTCTTTATTTGATATTGTATGATTTGATTCCACAAACTTTACAAAAAAAAAAATCAAATCTTTCAAAAAATCACGAGAACTAAAAACATGAAGGAAAAATGGGATGAAATATAAAAAAATGTCTAAAATACAGAAATACAAGCATCACAGGCTGTTTGTTGGCACAATGCTTCCATTTGATCGAAGATCTCATCAAACACTTCATGATTTTATTTTCATTTCGACAATCATTGATCAATCACACTTATTCCTTCACAGACAACATCTAAGTGTGTCCCTTGTTTTGGGTTGTTGTCATAGCAACAGCAAACGACTAATACACAACTAGACCCTCACAATTCAGCAGCGCCCATTTTGAACCCACAAATGTTATTTATTAATATTCATAATATTACTTCTTCTGTGGGTCAGTTTAAGTCTAAAAATATTAATTTTAATAATCCTAATACTGCCACGACTACTTATACTACTAATAATAATATTCCTCCTTCTACTGCTAAAAAATATAAATAATAAAAATAAAAAAAACTTGTACTAACAACAACAATAATTATAATAAACCCACAACTAATAATAATAAATCCTTATGCTAACAACAACAGTACTGACATAAAGAATATTAATATCAACACTAACACTCCTTATACTACGAATTCTTCTCTTCCTAGTTTTAATAATATTACTTATCCCACTGCTATTACTAATAAAAAAAAAGTCATACTAAGAATAACAATACTAATACTCCTAATTGTACAACTACTACATATACTTGTACTACTGATACTGGCAGCCCCTACTACTAATAATAATATTGATAATAACGATAATACTCATGATAATATTAAATATGCTTACATAATACTACTACTTCTAATGATAATGAAAATAAAACTAATATTAATAATGATATAGTTATTGCATTTTCCCAATATTTCCTCTGTTGTAATTTACTATAAAAGATTTGTAGAAATACTTTTATTTTTTTCTAAAATCTAATTCTGTTTTATTTTATTTATGAATCACACATCTGTTTTCCCCCAAAATCACATTCTCCCATTTTATTTTTATTGTTATTATTATTATAATATTTTTGTTATTGTTAATTGTCCTCCCAGAGTTTTCAGCCGTGTCCTCGTGTGCTCGTCTTCTTTTTTTTTTTTTGGAAGAGTTTTTATATGAATATTTGAAACATTTATTTTTTGACTGAATCTGTTTTAAGTTCAAACAGGAAGTTCATCCATGTTGTAGGCGCAAAATGTCAAAAAACAGGAAGTCAAAGAAGCCAATCACAGTCCTCCTGGCGCTGTGACATCACTTCCTCCTCCTGCAGCGGTAGCAGCAGGCGGCGCACCTCCCCCCCTCCTCCTCCACCCCCCCTCCAGCCTCCTTCACCACGTAAGGCGGGGGGGCGGAGCTTGCCACGCCGTACGGGTTCCCGTTATCGCTGCTCAGAGCACCCGGATTGGCTATCACCAAACCGACGTCATCGGCGCCGTGGAGCCGCGCCCGCGGGATCTGCACTGTGCCGTACGGGTTGTCAGGGGAGACGGTGATTTGGGTTGACATGTCGATCCGTCAGAGGAGGGCGGGGCTAAAATGATCAATCAACCAATCAGGCAGCCGTCCAATCAAACGATGGGAGCAAGATCTGAGGAGGAGAGAGAGTGATGTCATCGACTACTGGACCAATCAGCTGTCTCAGGGTCTGACCTCTCGCTTTTCTCTGATTTATTTTATTGAATTTTATTTTAATTATAATTAAGTCAATTTTATTAAACTATTTTATTTTATTTTACTTTACTTTACTTTACTTTACTTTACTTTCTCTGTTGTGTCTCAGTCATGTCTCCGTCGTGTCTCAGTCGTGTCTCAGTCGTGTCTCGGTCATGTCTCGGTCTTGTCTCAGTCGTGTCTCTGTTGTGTCTCAGTCATGTCTCCGTCGTGTATCAGTCGTGTCTCTGTTGTGTCTCACTGATGTCTCTGTTGTGTCTCTGTTGTGTCTCTGTTGCGTCTCACTGATGTCTCTGTTGTGTCTCTGTTGTGTCTCTTTTTTGTCTCTGTTGTGTCTCTGTTGTGTCTCACTGATGTCTCTGTTGTGTCTCTGTTGTGTCTCACTGATGTCTCTGTTGTGTCTCTGTTGTGTCTCAGTCATGTCTCCGTCGTGTCTCAGTTGTGTCTCTGTTGTGTCTCCGTCGTGTCTCTGTTGTGTCTCAGTCATGTCTCCATCGTGTCTCCGTCGTGTCTCAGCCGTGTCTCTGTTGTGTCTCCGTCGTGTCTCTGTTGTGTCTCAGTCGTGTCTCCATCGTGTCTCAGCCGTGTCTCTGTTGTGTCTCCGTCGTGTCTCTGTTGTGTCTCAGTCATGTCTCCATCGTGTCTCTGTTGTGTCTCAGTCATGTCTCCGTCGTGTCTCCGTTGTGTCTCAGTCGTGTCTCGGTCATGTCTCGGTCTTGTCTCAGTCGTGTCTCTGTTGTGTCTCAGTCATGTCTCCGTCGTGTCTCAGTCGTGTCTCTGTTGTGTCTCACTGATGTCTCTGTTGTGTCTCTGTTGTGTCTCTGTTGTGTCTCTGTTGTGTCTCACTGATGTCTCTGTTGTGTCTCTGTTGTGTCTCAGTCATGTCTCCGTCGTGTCTCAGTCGTGTCTCTGTTGTGTCTCTGTTGTGTCTCACGGATGTCTCTGTTGTGTCTCTGTTGTGTCTCAGTCGTGTCTCCGTCGTGTCTCAGCCGTGTCTCTGTTGTGTCTCCGTCGTGTCTCTGTTGTGTCTCAGTCATGTCTCCATCGTGTCTCTGTTGTGTCTCCGTCGTGTCTCTGTTGTGTCTCTGTTGTGTCTCCGTCGTGTCTCAGTCATGTCTCCATCGTGTCTCCGTTGTGTCTCAGTCATGTCTCCGTCGTGTCTCTGTTGTGTCTCAGTCGTGTCTCGGTCATGTCTCGGTCTTGTCTCAGTCGTGTCTCTGTTGTGTCTCAGTCATGTCTCCGTCGTGTCTCAGTCGTGTCTCTGTTGTGTCTCACTGATGTCTCTGTTGTGTCTCTGTTGTGTCTCTGTTGTGTCTCACTGATGTCTCTGTTGTGTCTCTGTTGTGTCTCAGTCATGTCTCCGTCGTGTCTCAGTCGTGTCTCTGTTGTGTCTCACTGATGTCTCTGTTGTGTCTCTGTTGTGTCTCTGTTGTGTCTCTGTTGTGTCTCACTGATGTCTCTGTTGTGTCTGTTGTGTGTCTCAGTCATGTCTCCGTCGTGTCTCAGTCGTGTCTCTGTTGTGTCTCACTGATGTCTCTGTTGTGTCTCTGTTGTGTCTCAGTCGTGTCTCCGTCGTGTCTCAGCCGTGTCTCTGTTGTGTCTCCGTCGTGTCTCTGTTGTGTCTCAGTCGTGTCTCCATCGTGTCTCAGCCGTGTCTCTGTTGTGTCTCCGTCGTGTCTCTGTTGTGTCTCAGTCATGTCTCCATCGTGTCTCCGTTGTGTCTCAGTCATGTCTCCGTCGTGTCTCTGTTGTGTCTCAGTCATGTCTCCGTCGTGTCTCAGTCGTGTCTCTGTTGTGTCTCACTTATGTCTCCGCTGTGTCTCAGTCGTGTCTCTGTTGTGTCTCCGTGGTGTCTCTGTTGTGTCTCTGTTGTGTCTCTGTTGTGTCTCTGTTGTGTCTCAGTCGTGTCTCTGTTGTGTCTCACTGATGTCTCTGTTGTGTCTCACTGATGTCTCTGTTGTGTCTCTGTTGTGTCTCAGTCATGTCTCCGTCGTGTCTCAGTCGTGTCTCTGTTGTGTCTCACTGATGTCTCTGTTGTGTCTCTGTTGTGTCTCACTGATGTCTCTGTTGTGTCTCTGTTGTGTCTCACTGATGTCTCTGTTGTGTCTCTGTTGTGTCTCACTGATGTCTCTGTTGTGTCTCTGTTGTGTCTCAGTCATGTCTCCGTCGTGTCTCAGTCGTGTCTCTGTTGTGTCTCACTGTTGTCTCTGTTGTGTCTCGGTCATGTCTTCGTTGTGTCTCGGTCATGTCTCCATCGTGTCTCTGTTGTGTCTCAGTCATGTCTCTGTTGTGTCTCAGTCGTGTCTCCATCGTGTCTCAGCCGTGTCTCTGTTGTGTCTCCGTCGTGTCTCCGTTGTGTCTCAGTCATGTCTCCGTCGTGTCTCAGTCATGTCTCCGTCGTGTCTCTGTTGTGTCTCAGTCGTGTCTCGGTCATGTCTCGGTCTTGTCTCAGTCGTGTCTCTGTTGTGTCTCAGTCATGTCTCCGTCGTGTCTCAGTCGTGTCTCTGTTGTGTCTCACTGATGTCTCTGTTGTGTCTCTGTTGTGTCTCTGTTGTGTCTCTGTTGTGTCTCACTGATGTCTCTGTTGTGTCTCTGTTGTGTCTCAGTCATGTCTCCGTCGTGTCTCAGTCGTGTCTCTGTTGTGTCTCTGTTGTGTCTCTGTTGTGTCTCACTGATGTCTCTGTTGTGTCTCAGTCATGTCTCCGTCGTGTCTCAGTCGTGTCTCTGTTGTGTCTCCGTCGTGTCTCTGTTGTGTCTCAGTCGTGTCTCCATCGTGTCTCAGCCGTGTCTCTGTTGTGTCTCCGTCGTGTCTCTGTTGTGTCTCAGTCATGTCTCCATCGTGTCTCTGTTGTGTCTCAGTCATGTCTCCGTCGTGTCTCTGTTGTGTCTCAGTCGTGTCTCTGTCATGTCTCGGTCTTGTCTCAGTCGTGTCTCTGTTGTGTCTCAGTCATGTCTCCGTCGTGTCTCAGTCGTGTCTCTGTTGTGTCTCACTGATGTCTCTGTTGTGTCTCTGTTGTGTCTCTGTTGTGTCTCAGTCGTGTCTCTGTTGTGTCTCAGTCATGTCTCCGTCGTGTCTCAGTCGTGTCTCTGTTGTGTCTCACTGATGTCTCTGTTGTGTCTCTGTTGTGTCTCTGTTGTGTCTCTGTTGTGTCTCTGTTGTGTCTCACTGATGTCTCTGTTGTGTCTCTGTTGTGTCTCAGTCATGTCTCCGTCGTGTCTCAGTCGTGTCTCTGTTGTGTCTCACTGATGTCTCTGTTGTGTCTCTGTTGTGTCTCAGTCGTGTCTCCGTCGTGTCTCAGCCGTGTCTCTGTTGTGTCTCCGTCGTGTCTCTGTTGTGTCTCAGTCGTGTCTCCATCGTGTCTCAGCCGTGTCTCTGTTGTGTCTCCGTCGTGTCTCTGTTGTGTCTCAGTCATGTCTCCATCGTGTCTCCGTTGTGTCTCAGTCATGTCTCCGTCGTGTCTCTGTTGTGTCTCAGTCGTGTCTCGGTCATGTCTCGGTCTTGTCTCAGTCGTGTCTCTGTTGTGTCTCAGTCATGTCTCCGTCGTGTCTCAGTCGTGTCTCTGTTGTGTCTCACTGATGTCTCTGTTGTGTCTCTGTTGTGTCTCTGTTGTGTCTCTGTTGTGTCTCAGTCGTGTCTCTGTTGTGTCTCACTGATGTCTCTGTTGTGTCTCACTGATGTCTCTGTTGTGTCTCTGTTGTGTCTCAGTCATGTCTCCGTCGTGTCTCAGTCGTGTCTCTGTTGTGTCTCACTGATGTCTCTGTTGTGTCTCTGTTGTGTCTCACTGATGTCTCTGTTGTGTCTCTGTTGTGTCTCAGTCATGTCTCCGTCGTGTCTCAGTCGTGTCTCTGTTGTGTCTCACTGATGTCTCTGTTGTGTCTCTGTTGTGTCTCAGTCGTGTCTCCGTCGTGTCTCAGTCGTGTCTCTGTTGTGTCTCCGTCGTGTCTCTGTTGTGTCTCAGTCGTGTCTCCGTCGTGTCTCAGTCGTGTCTCTGTTGTGTCTCACTGATGTCTCTGTTGTGTCTCTGTTGTGTCTCTGTTGTGTCTCTGTTGTGTCTCACTGATGTCTCTGTTGTGTCTCTGTTGTGTCTCAGTCATGTCTCCGTCGTGTCTCAGTCGTGTCTCTGTTGTGTCTCTGTTGTGTCTCTGTTGTGTCTCTGTTGTGTCTCAGTCGTGTCTCCGTCGTGTCTCAGTCGTGTCTCTGTTGTGTCTCCGTCGTGTCTCTGTTGTGTCTCAGTCGTGTCTCCATCGTGTCTCTGTCGTGTCTCTGTTGTGTCTCCGTCGTGTCTCTGTTGTGTCTCAGTCATGTCTCCGTCGTGTCTCCGTTGTGTCTCAGTCATGTCTCCGTCGTGTCTCTGTTGTGTCTCAGTCGTGTCTCGGTCATGTCTCGGTCTTGTCTCAGTCGTGTCTCTGTTGTGTCTCAGTCATGTCTCCGTCGTGTCTCAGTCGTGTCTCTGTTGTGTCTCACTGATGTCTCTGTTGTGTCTCTGTTGTGTCTCTGTTGTGTCTCAGTCGTGTCTCTGTTGTGTCTCACTGATGTCTCTGTTGTGTCTCACTGATGTCTCTGTTGTGTCTCTGTTGTGTCTCAGTCATGTCTCCGTCGTGTCTCAGTCGTGTCTCTGTTGTGTCTCACTGATGTCTCTGTTGTGTCTCTGTTGTGTCTCACTGATGTCTCTGTTGTGTCTCTGTTGTGTCTCAGTCGTGTCTCTGTTGTGTCTCAGTCATGTCTCCGTCGTGTCTCAGTTGTGTCTCTATTGTGTCTCACTGTGTCTCTGTTGTGTCTCAGTCATGTCTCCATCGTGTCTCTGTTGTGTCTCAGTCGTGTCTCTGTTGTGTCTCAGTCGTGTCTCCGTTGTGTCTCACTGATGTCTCTGTTGTGTCTCAGTCGTGTCTCCATCGTGTCTCAGCAGCGTCTCGGTCTTGTCTCTGTCGTGTCTCTGTTGTGTCTCAGTCATGTCTCCGTCGTGTCTCAGTCGTGTCTCCGTCGTGTCTCAGTCATGTCTCCGTCGTGTCTCAGTCGTGTCTCCATCGTGTCTCAGTCGTGTCTCTGTTGTGTCTCAGTCGTGTCTGTCTCCGTCGTGTCTCTGTTGTGTCTCAGTCATGTCTCCGTCGTGTCTCCGTTGTGTCTCAGTCGTGTCTCGGTCATGTCTCGGTCTTGTCTCAGTCGTGTCTCTGTTGTGTCTCAGTCATGTCTCCGTCGTGTCTCAGTCGTGTCTCTGTTGTGTCTCACTGATGTCTCTGTTGTGTCTCACTGATGTCTCTGTTGTGTCTCTGTTGTGTCTCTGTTGTGTCTCACTGATGTCTCTGTTGTGTCTCAGTCATGTCTCCGTCGTGTCTCAGTCGTGTCTCTGTTGTGTCTCACTCATGTCTCTGTTGTGTCTCTGTTGTGTCTCCGTCGTGTCTCTGTTGTGTCTCCGTCGTGTCTCTGTTGTGTCTCTGTTGTGTCTCTGTTGTGTCTCTGTCGTGTCTCTGTTGTGTCTCAGTCGTGTCTCTGTTGTGTCTCAGTCATGTCTCCGTCGTGTCTCAGTCGTGTCTCTGTTGTGTCTCACTGATGTCTCTGTTGTGTCTCTGTTGTGTCTCAGTCATGTCTCCGTCGTGTCTCAGTCGTGTCTCTGTTGTGTCTCACTGATGTCTCTGTTGTGTCTCAGTGATGTCTCTGTTGTGTCTCACTGATGTCTCTGTTGTGTCTCTGTTGTGTCTCAGTCATGTCTCCGTCGTGTCTCAGTCGTGTCTCTGTTGTGTCTCACTGATGTCTCTGTTGTGTCTCACTGATGTCTCTGTTGTGTCTCTGTTGTGTCTCATGTGTCTCAGTCGTGTCTGTTGTGTCTCACTGATGTCTCTGTTGTGTCTCTGTTGTGTCTCTGTGGTGTCTCTGTTGTGTCTCTGTTGTGTCTCAGTCGTGTCTCTGTCGTGTCTCAGTTGTGTCTCTGTTGTGTCTCCGTCGTGTCTCTGTTGTGTCTCAGTCATGTCTCCGTCGTGTCTCAGTCGTGTCTCTGTTGTGTCTCACTGATGTCTCTGTTGTGTCTCACTGATGTCTCTGTTGTGTCTCTGTTGTGTCTCACTGATGTCTCTGTTGTGTCTCTGTTGTGTCTCAGTCATGTCCCCGTCGTGTCTCAGTCGTGTCTCTGTTGTGTCTCACTGATGTCTCTGTTGTGTCTCTGTTGTGTGTCTCTGTTGTGTCTCTGTTGTGTCTCTGTTGTGTCTCTGTGGTGTCTCTGTTGTGTCTCTGTTGTGTCTCAGTCATGTCTCCGTCGTGTCTCAGTCGTGTCTCTGTTGTGTCTCACTGATGTCTCTGTTGTGTCTCTGTTGTGTCTCTGTTGTGTCTCCGTTGTGTCTCACTGATGTCTCTGTTGTGTCTCCGTGTGTCTCTGTTGTGTCTCAGTCATGTCTCCGTCGTGTCTCAGTCGTGTCTCTGTTGTGTCTCACTGATGTCTCTGTTGTGTCTCAGTCATGTCTCCATCGTGTCTCTGTTGTGTCTCAGTCGTGTCTCCGTCGTGTCTCAGCCGTGTCTCAGCCGTGTCTCTGTTGTGTCTCCGTCGTGTCTCTGTTGTGTCTCAGTCGTGTCTCCATCGTGTCTCAGCCGTGTCTCTGTTGTGTCTCCGTCGTGTCTCTGTTGTGTCTCAGTCATGTGTCCATCGTGTCTCTGTTGTGTCTCAGTCATGTCTCTGTTGTGTCTCAGTCGTGTCTCCGTCGTGTCTCTGTTGTGTCTCAGTCGTGTCTCCGTCGTGTCTCAGTCGTGTCTCAGCCGTGTCTCTGTTGTGTCTCCGTCGTGTCTCTGTTGTGTCTCAGTCGTGTCTCCATCGTGTCTCAACCGTGTCTCTGTTGTTTCTCCGTCGTGTCTCTGTTGTGTCTCAGTCATGTCTCCATCGTGTCTCTGTTGTGTCTCAGTCGTGTCTCCGTCGTGTCTCAGCCGTGTCTCTGTCGTGTCTCTGTCGTGTCTCCGTCGTGTCTCTGTTGTGTCTCAGTCATGTCTTCGTCGTGTCTCAGTCGTGTCTCTGTTGTGTCTCCGTCGTGTCTCTGTTGTGTCTCAGTCATGTGTCCATCGTGTCTCTGTTGTGTCTCAGTCATGTCTCTGTTGTGTCTCAGTCGTGTCTCCATCGTGTCTCAGCCGTGTCTCTGTTGTGTCTCCGTCGTGTCTCTGTTGTGTCTCAGTCATGTCTCCGTCGTGTCTCTGTTGTGTCTCTGTTGTGTCTCACTGATGTCTCTGTTGTGTCTCTGTTGTGTCTCAGTCATGTCTCCGTCGTGTCTCAGTCGTGTCTCTATTGTGTCTCACTGATGTCTCTGTTGTGTCTCAGTCATGTCTTCGTCGTGTCTCAGTCGTGTCTCTGTTGTGTCTCCGTCGTGTCTCTGTTGTGTCTCACTGATGTCTCTGTTGTGTCTCTGTTGTGTCTCACTGATGTCTCTGTTGTGTCTCTGTTGTGTCTCAGTCATGTCTCCGTCGTGTCTCAGTCGTGTCTCTATTGTGTTTCACTGATGTCTCAGTCGTGTCTCTGTTGTGTCTCCGTCGTGTCTCTGTTGTGTCTCTGTTGTGTCTCCGTCGTGTCTCTGTTGTGTCTCAGTCATGTCTCCGTCGTGTCTCTATTGTGTCTCTGTTGTGATTCTATCGTGTCTTTACCTGTTGACCAGGTGTGACCTGAGAGATTTTAGTGCGACCTGCTGAGAGTCACTTCCTGTCCTGACACACAACCATCGAGTGAAAGAAACTTCTCAGGTAAGTTCTGCAGCGACACCTGACTCACCTGTCCACCTGTCCACCTGTCCACCCTGCGGCTTCTTCTTCTGTCTCTGGTTTATTTCAGATACAAACTTCTTCTTCTGCAGCAGTTTTTATCCTCTTTCTTCTTCTTCTTCTTCTTCTTGTGTTTGACGCTCTGCTTTTACAGTCTAACCTGACTCTCTCTCTCCTTCTCTGTGTGAGTGAAGCTCACTCGCCCGCCTCGCCCAAACCTGTCGGACCTGCCGACACTCCCTCTGTTCATTCTCTGTGCAGCTCCACCTCTCCCCTGTGTCTCTGTCTCCCCTGTGTCTCTGTCTCTCCTGTGCCTCTGTCTCTCCTCTGTCTCTCTCTCCTGTGTCTGTCTCACCTGTGTCTCTATCTCTCCTGTGCCTCTGTCTCCCCTGTGTCTCTGTCTCCCCTGTGTCTCTGTCTCCCCTGTGTCTCTGTCTCTCCTGTGCCTCTGTCTCCCCTGTGTCTCTGTCTCCCCTGTGTCTCTGTCTCTCCTGTGTCTCTGTCTCTCCTGTGTCTCTCTCCTGTGTCTCTGTCTCTCCTGTGTCTCTGTCTCTCCTGTCTCTGTCTCTCCTCTGTCTCTCTCTCCTGTGTCTGTCTCTCCTGTGTCTCTGTCTCTTCTGGGTTGTAGGTGGGACAGGAGTGTGTCTGTCTCTCAGTGATTCGGGTCTGTCCTCGTCTTAAATCTACCTGTATAGAACTGTTTGACCTGCAGGTGAGCTGGAAGCGTTGAGATGATGTCATCAGGTGTTCAGCAGGAACAGGTTAGACAGAAACATTAGGCCCCGCCCACTCTCTGCAGCTATTGGCTGGATTTTGTTCCCAGCTCCATCACAGGTACTCCTGTGACAGAAAAACTGTAAACTATAAAAACATTAATTTATGATTACAAAAACTACAATTTATTAATGCATAACAACCATTTATTATTACAAAAACATCAATTTATTAATACAAAAACAACAACATTTATTATTACAAAAACAACCGTTTATTAATACAAAAACAACAAAATATATTATTCCAAGAATTACAATTTATTAATACAAAACAACTATTTATTATTACAAAACATTAATTTATTAATGTAAAAACAACAAAATATATTAATAAACATCAATTTAGGAATACAAAAATATAAATTTATTAATACAAAACCAACAAAATTTATTAATACAAAATCATCAATTTATTAATACAAAACATAGATTTATCAATACAAAAACAATCAAATATATTGTTACAACAACAACAATATATTAACAACAATGTAACAAACAGCATAAATTCATCAATACAAAACAACTATATATATCATGAGAAAAACAAAATCTTTAAAAATCTATAGGATATAAAAAATTATACATTGATATGGTTTTCTACTCTCATTGAGTTAACCAACATCAGCCCTAATCATAAATATAAAATATTCATTCATTTTCAGGAGTTTAACCCATTAAATGCCAGTTTTGTCACGATGCCACTATGCTTTTAGATGAAAAAAAAGATAATTTTAATCCTCCCTCCTCAGCATGTGAGTGTAGCTGCTGACAGTCTGGGATCTGTCAGTGTGTGAGTGTAGCTGCTGACAGTCTGGGATATGTCAGTGTGTGAGTGTAGCTGCTGACAGTCTGGGATATGTCAGTGATCAGCAGCTACATTGATTGTGACAGGTCACCTAGTGGAAATAGCATGTATTTCCTCCATATGCCAAATATGGTCAAAATGACCTCATCAGGTGGAAAATAGTCAAAATGACAAATTCAGAGTCAAAAGCCCAGAATGACACCCAGAAATAATACAAGTCCTGTTTTTCTGCTCTGATGGCTGTGGGATCAAAAATGTCAGTTTGAATGGGTTTCAATGGAGCATTTTTGGACCTGAACAGTCTGAATGTAACTATTTAGTTTCCACAGTGTATTTTAGACTTATTGTAGGAGCTGAGCTGCAAATTCACTGATTACACTCAAATACACAATCTGGACTACATTTAGGACACATGCATCAACACACACACAATTATCACAACAGGAAGGAGGAAAGAGACTAATACACATACATACAGTTCCCACCATATAGCTTATAATAATAATAATAATAATAATAATAATAATAATAATAATAATAATAATAATGTTATTATTGTTATTATGGTTATCATTGTTGTTGTTGTTTTATCCCCCCTCCTTCTTTTGCCCCTTTTCCGTTTCCGGCGGAAGCCCCTCCCTGTTAGCCGTTAGCCGTTAGCCCCGCGGCCGGAGACGACCGGAGGAGTTACCGGGAACCGCGGGAGAAAAACACGGAGAAGAGGAGGGAATGAGTCCGGCGGAGGACGGCAGAGGACTGCGGTGACCGGACAGCGAGTCTGCCGCCGAATAAAGCCGCTTCCCGGTGAGTTAGAGTGGGTTAAAGAAGAGTGAAAACAGCGGAGCTCCTCCCGACTGTCCTCCTCCTCCTGCTGCCGCTCCTGCTGCTCCTCTGACCGGACAAACCGACACACACACACGGACACACACATACACCGACACAGCACCGGAGCTTTGTTCCCACCAGCCGTTTCCCGGTCACTCTGTTTACCGGCTGGTTTAAATAAAGTTTGACCGTTAGCCTGTTAGCCTGCTGCTAGCTCCAGTCCCCGTTACTTCTAATGAGAGTAGCGGCTAGCGTTAGCTTAGCTTTAGCTTCACAAAGTTTGGTTATTGAGTTTAAGGTTTTTACATGGTTTAAATGTTTGGACAGGGTTTAAGTGTTTTTACATGGTTTAAGTGTTTGGACAGGCTTTAAGTGTTTTTACATGGTTTAAGTGTTTGGACAGGGTTTAAGTGTTTTTACATGGTTTCAGTGTTTGGACAGGGTTTAAGTGTTTTTACATGGTTTAAGTGTTTGGACAGGGTTTAAGGGTTTTTACATGGTTTCAGTGTTTGGACAGGGTTTAAGTGTTTTTACATGGTTTAAATGTTTGGACAGGGTTTAAGTGTTTTTACATGGTTTAAGTGTTTGGACAGGGTTTAAGGGTTTTTACATGGTTTAAATGTTTGGACAGGGTTTAAGGGTTTTTACATGGTTGAAGTGTTTGGACAGGGTTTAAGGGTTTTTACATGGTTTAATTGTTTGGACAGGGTTTAAGAGTTTTTACATGGTTGAAGTGTTTGGACAGGGTTTAAGGGTTTTTACATGGTTGAAGTGTTTGGACAGGGTTTAAGAGTTTTTACATGGTTGAAGTGTTTGGACAGGGTTTAAGAGTTTTTACATGGTTGAAGTGTTTGGACAGGGTTTAAGGGTTTTTACATGGTTTAAATGTGTGGACAGGTGGCTTTTATTTCCCATTAAATTTTTTGTCAATTTTTGGGGAGTCACCATTTTTTAAAATTATTTTTTCTTTTACATTTCTTTTTTTTCTTCCGATTTTTATAAACTTTTTGGCATGTTTTAAATGTATTGTCATTATTCGTCAGTGTGAGCCACTGCAGTCTAATTTTATTTTGGTAACGTCTCTGCTCGCTTTCTCCTCAGACGACCATGCCATCACTCCCCGCTCACCCTCGCCGTTAGAGACAGACTGAGGGATCCAGGATGGGGTTTGGTCGGGATCTGAGGAATTCCCACGAGGGATTACTGAAGCTGCAGGACTGGGAGCTGAAGGTAGACACACCTGACAGGAAGTGACAGCGACACAGGTCACTTCCTTTTTTCTTACAGAGGAACGCCACTCTGAACCTGTCAGTGAAGCCTCGTTAACGAGGTCACTTCCTGTCAGTGAAGCCTCGTTAATGAGGTCACTTCCTGTCAGTGAACCCTCATTAACGAGGCAACTTCCTGTTAGTGAACCTCGTTAACAAGGCAACTTCCTGTCAGTGAACCCTTGTTAACGAGGCAACTTCCTGTCAGTGAACCCTTGTTAACGAGGCAACTTCCTGTCAGTGAAGTCTCCTTAATGTTTGTGTATAAACATGTTGTTTGTTAGTGTGTAAGCATGTTGTTGTTTGTGTGTTTGTGTATAAACATGTCGTTTATGTGTAAGCAGTTTGTTTGTTTGTTTATAAACATGTTTCTTTTTGTGTGTAAGCATGTTGTTGTTTATGTATAAACATGTTTGTTTATAAACATGTTTGTGTATAAACATGTCATTTGTGTGTTTGTGTATAAACATGTTTGTGTATAAACATGTCATTTGTGTGTTTGTGTATAAACATGTTTGTGTATAAACATGTCATTTGTGTGTTTGTGTATAAACATGTCATTTGTGTGTTTGTGTATAAACATGTTTGTGTATAAACATGTCATTTGTGTGTTTGTGTATAAACATGTTTGTGTATAAACATGTCATTTGTGTGTTTGTGTATAAACATGTTTGTGTATAAACATGTCATTTGTGTGTTTGTGTATAAACATGTTTGTGTATAAACATGTCATTTGTGTGTTTGTGTATAAACATGTTTGTGTATAAACATGTCATTTGTGTGTTTGTGTATAAACATGTCATTTGTGTGTTTGTGTATAAACATGTTTGTGTATAAACATGTCATTTGTGTGTTTGTGTATAAACATGTTTGTGTATAAACATGTCATTTGTGTGTTTGTTTATAAACATGTTTGTGTATAAACATGTCATTTGTGTGTTTGTGTATAAACATGTTTGTGTATAAACATGTCATTTGTGTGTTTGTTTATAAACATGTTTGTTTGTGTGTAAGCATGTTGTTTGTTTGTTTGTTTGTTGGTGCAGCTGCTGGAGACGGTCAAGCGTTTCATGACTCAGCGGGTGAAGAGCGATAAGGAGTACGCTGCTCTACTGCTCAGCATGACTCAGCAAAATGAAAAACAGGAAGCTGCCGACTACGTCAGCACCGTCAGCAAGGTGAGTGGACACAACTGTCCTCATATCCCTCACCCACTGTCTGTCCCTCAGTGTCTCTGAGTGTCTCAGTCGTGGTCTCGGTGTCTCTGTGTGTCTCAGTCGTGGTCTCAGGTGGTGCGTCAGACGGAGGCGTTGGGTCGGGTGATGAGGAGTCACGCTGACGAGCTGAACTCTGGTCCTCTGCACCGTCTGTCCACTCTGATCAGAGACAAACAGCAGGTCAAGAAGAGCTACCAGAGTCTGCACCAACAACTGGAGAACCACTACACCAAGGTGAGGAGGAGGAGGAGGAGGAGGAGAGAGAGGAGGAGGTGTCTGGTTGATGATGACGTTATGATGTTGAGGAGGTGTGTCATGTTGTCGTGTTGTTGCTAGGTAACCAGGAGCGACCTGGACAAACTGAAGGCGGCGTATCGTCAGCTGAGCCGCGATGCTAACAACGCCAGAGAGAAATACCGTGAGGCGGTGTCCAAAGGTGAGGACGGTTTTATCTCCTACTGTGATTCATATCAGAGGAGGAGAAACGCTTTAACTAAATCATCATGCTCTGAGTCTGCTCTGTGACCTTTGACCCCGCCAAAATATTTCTGTACTTTCTGAAGTATTTCGTTGACGGGTTTTTAAAACGTCTTCAGTTCGTTTGTAAAAATCTTGGCTCTGAGAGTAAATGAATCTTACCGAAATCCTTCTCGTCCAATCACAGGCCGGGAGGCAGAGCGTGCCCGGGAGCGTTACGACAAAGCGACGGCGAAGCTCCACAACCTTCACAACCAGTACGTGTTGGCGGTGTGCGGCGCTCGCACGCAGCAGGACGAACACCGCCGCCACGCCGCTCCTGCACTGCTGGACGCTCTGCAGAGGATGCAGGAGGACATGACGCTCGCCCTGTGAGTCACACGACCATCTGCACCAGCAGTATTCAGTTAAAATTCAAAGGGGTCCATTTGCTAAAATTTCCTCCTAGCAAAGGTCCGGACCTCATACCTAAAATCAGAATCACGATTCACTGAACCTTTTTTTTACCTCCATTACGATTATTTTGCCTTTTTTGTGGTTTGTTTTTGCCCTCATAGTTCCCTGACAGCTTCACGTGCTCCTGGAGGAGTACTGTGATCTTTCTGTCTCTGTGTATTTTTCACAGTAAAAGTATCCTGGAGGAGTACTGTGATCTTTCTGTCTCTGTGTATTTTTCACAGTAAAAGTATCCTGGAGGAGTACTGTGATAACTCTGTGTGTGTGTGTGTTTTTCACAGTAAAAGTATCCTGGAGGAGTACTGTGAGATCAGCAGCCTGCTGACGGAGGAGGTGGTCCGGGTCCATCAGGAGATCTCGTCGGCGGTGGAGCAGATCGACCCGCTCGCAGAGTATCAGCACTTCATCGAGGCCTACAGGTCAGAGAGACGCTCACAGTCGGACGCTGGTTGTCATGGCGATGGTGTGTCTGGTTGTGGTTGCCACAGTAACAGTGTCCGTCCCACCCTCAGGTCTCCGGAGACTCCGGAGGCCAGCGTCGAGTTTGATGCGTCTCTGTTGGACGAGACGGACAGCCTGCCGGCCAATGAGATCCTCTGGAACACGCTGACGGCCGACAGCCTGCAGGCCATGTGAGCTTCAAAATGAAACTGCCACCACACTGTTTTCCCCTCCAAAATAAAAGACTCCGGGGGCTATATTCACTAAGCTTCCTCGCTCAGGGAGTTGCTCCGAGAGACGAAAATCGCAGAAAATGATTCAAATGACATTTCCTCTGAGTTTCCTTCCCAGTGAAGACTCGGTCCTGGTCAAAACAAACGGTTTTAGAAAGCGTCGCAGGACGTGCGAGAGGCCGCCATCACTCCCAGAATCCTAATAATTTAATAAAGCTTCGGAAATTTTTAGTTAACATTGTAAAACTTTCAGTAAAGATTCTAATATTATCGGTGAATATTCTAAAACTTTATAGTAAACATTCTAAAATACTTTTTAAAAATTTTCAGTAAAGATTCTAAAAAATGTGTAAATATTCTATTATGAACTTTTTAGTGAACTTTAAGTTGACATTCTAAAACTGAGTAAAGATTCTAAAACCTTTAGTGATCATTCTAAAACTTTTAAAAAACTTTTGTAAAGATTTTTACATTTTTAGTGAACATTCTAAAACTTTGAAACTGAGTAAACGTTCTAAAAGTTTTAGTAAAAGTTTTAAAACTTTTAGTTAACATACTAAAAATTTTGGAAAGATTTTAAAACTTTCAGCGAACATTCTAGAACTTTTTAAAACTTTTGTTAAAGATCCTAAAATTTTCAGTAAAGATTCTAAAAATGTAAATACTCTAAAAGGCCTTTTTAAAAGTCAGCAAAGATTCTAAAACTTTCAGTTAAGATTTATTTAAAGTTTTTAGTAAAGATTCTTAAGCTTTTAAAAAGTTTTAGTGAATATTTTCAAACTTAGTAAAAATTCTCAAACTTTCAGTGAAGACTCTAAGACTTAAGTTAAGGTTGTAAAGCTTTTGAAAAGATTCTCAAAGTGTCTTAAGTTAAGAAAACAAAGCTGTTGAGTAAAAGGTGTTAACCCTTTGACCGCCTGTGATCTCGCTGTGGATCTCCTTCTGTCGTCGCGGGGGTTAAAGATGTTTTTCTGGATGTAAACTTTATTGTCTTTGTTGTTTACGTTGTTTTTCCAGGTTGTCGTCGGCAACGGAGGAGCTGTCGCTGACTCAGCACAATCTACGGACGAAGGAGGCATTGGCCGATGAACTCGATGCCAAAATCCAGACGAGTCAGCAGAACGCCGAGAGGAAGAGCGAGTGAGTTTTTGACAATTCAGATTTACAATTTACGATCACAAGAAAGCGAGCGCCAAGACTCAGGGAAAAACCTGCCGCCTGTCTCTGTCTCTCTGTCTCTCTGTCTGTCTCTTTCTGTCCTGACTGTCATCTGTCTCTCGTCCTCAGCTGCGTCCTGCTGCTCAGTCAGAAACTGTCTCTTCTCGAGCTTCATCACGCTGTCCAATCACTGCGCAGCTCTGAGGCTCGCCTCGCCTCCCAGAAAACCCTGCTGGACGCCAAGATGGCCGCTGCCGCCTCCCCTCCCCCGCCGCCACCTCCCCCTGCGCTGCCGTACGAAGACGACGCCCGCTCCGTTGGATCCACCGTAAGCCATCAGTTATTGATTATTGATTGATCATTATTGATCGATCAGTAATTAGACTGTAAACCAGCCGGATGTCTCTGTGTGTCCAGGACATCTGTCTCACCTGTCTCACCTGACCTCCACTGTCAGAAACTGACTTACCTGTCTGAAATGGTCTCACCTATTGAGTTATTGATTATTGATCAGACTGGATGTCTCTCTCTGTGTCCAGGACCGATCCAAGGAGCGCAGCTCTCGCTTCGACACGCTTCGACACCTCGCCGGCATCATTCGCTCCCCCAAGACCATGATCGGGTCCTCCACCTCGGTCAGTCCGCACACCTGGGTGGGGTCACCTGTCTCACCTCTCTTACCTGTCTCACCTCTGTGACCTGTCTCACCTCTTTGGCCTCTCTGACCTGTCTCACCTGTCTCACCTCTCTGACCTGTCTCACCTCTCTGACCTGTGTCACCTCTCTGACCTCTCTGACCTGTCTCACCTGTCTCACCTCTCTGACATGTCTCACCTGTCTCACCTCTTTGGCCTCTCTGACCTGTCTCACCTCTCCGACCTGTCTCACCTGTCTCACCTCTCCGACCTGTCTCACCTCTCTGACCTGTCTCACCTGTCTCACTTGTCTCACCTGTCTCACTTGTCCCTGCAGCAGTTCTTTGATGTCATCCCGACATCTGAGCGCCCCCTGGCGGAGCAGGAGTGGTATCACGGCGCCATCCCCCGCACTGAGGCCCAGGAGTTACTACGGCAACAGGGAGACTTCCTTGTGAGGGAGAGTCATGGCAAACCGGGCGAATACGTCCTGTCGGTGTTTTCTGACGAGCAGCGACGACACTTCATCATCCAGTACGCCGACGTACGTACACACACACACACACACAGACACACAGACACACACACACACACAGACACAGACACACACAGACACACAGACACACACACACACACACAAATCACTCTGTAAAGCTGGTGTGTGTGTGTGTGTGTGTCTCTGCAGGCTCAGTACCGGTTCGAGGGGACGGGTTTCTCGACGATCCCGCAGCTCATCGAACATCATTTCTCCACGAAACAGGTCATCACCAAGAAGTCTGGAGTCGTGCTGCTGAGCCCCGTCGTCAAGGTAACCACCCATACACATCACTTATTGATCAGTAACAGTGATCACTGAGGACTGATAGGCTGTTATTGATCAGTAACAGTGATCACTGAGGACTGATAGGCTGTTATTGATCAGTAACACTCGTGGTGTGTGTTTGTGCATGCAGGATAAGAAATGGATCCTGAACCATGAGGACGTGGCGCTGGGGGAGCTCCTGGGAAAGGTGACCTCACTTCCTGTTTCCTATCAGGTTTTAATTTTGGTAACGGCGATCTCACTGTGTGTCTCTCTCTGCCTCCACTTCCCATCATGCCCTGCTGTCTGCTTGCCAGGGTAACTTTGGCGAGGTGTTCAAAGGGACACTGCAGCGCGACAAAACACCAGTTGCTGTCAAAACGTGTAAAGAAGATTTACCTCCAGAGCTCAAGATCAGGTTCCTGTCTGAGGCAAGGTCAGCACCGATCAATACATCAATCAATACATCAATACATGATGCTAGGTCAGCACCGATCAATACACCAATACATCAATCAATACATTAAAAAAAATCATCTAGAGATACATCTATCAATACCTGCTGTCTGTCCCTGCCTGTCTCTGGTTGGCTGCTGTCTGTCCCTGCCTCTCTCTGATTGGCTGCTGTCTGTCCCTGCCTCTCTCTGATTGGCTGCTGTCTGACTGTCTCTGATTGGCTGCTGTCTGCCTGTCTCTGATTGGCTGCTGTCTGTCCCTGCCTGTCTCCGATTGACTGCTGTCTGCCTGTCTCTGATTGGCTGCTGTCTGTCCCGGCCTGTCTCCGATTGACTGCTGTCTGCCTGTCTCTGATTGGCTGCTCTCTGTCCCTGCCTGTTTCTGATTGGCTGCAGGATCCTGAAGCAGTACGACCACCCGAACATCGTGAAGCTGATTGGCGTCTGCACGCAGAGACAGCCGATCTACATCGTCATGGAGCTGGTTCCTGGTGGGTGGAGCTTATTGGCTGCCGAGGTTGTCTGTGGTTGGTCGGTATCTGACGGTCGTGTGTGTCCTCAGGTGGAGACTTCCTGTCCTTCCTGAGAAAGAAGAAGGATGAGTTGAAGACGAAGCAGCTGGTCCGCTTCTCGGTTGACGCGGCGGCCGGCATGGCGTACCTGGAGAGCAAGAACTGCATCCACAGGTAACCAAGGGGACAGAAGGGACATGTCCCAGCTGAGGCTACACTCTGAGAGGATACACCTGTCTGTCCTCACCTGTGCGTCTCACCTGTCTTTGTTTGCTCTGTTCCCCCCTCCCTGTCTGTCCCCTCTTTGTTGTGCTCAGGGACCTGGCGGCGAGGAACTGTCTCGTGGGGGACGGCAGCGTGTTGAAGATCAGTGATTTTGGGATGAGTCGTCAGGAGGACGACGGCATCTATTCGTCCTCTGGACTCAAACAGATCCCCATCAAGTGGACGGCCCCCGAGGCGCTCAACTACGGTAACAGGCTGTGCTCCCATTGTTCCCTGATGATGTGTCCTAAACTGTGATTGTTCCCTGATTGTGTGTCCTAAAGTGTGATTGTTCCCTGATAATGTGTCCTAACTGTGATTGTTCCCTGATAATGTGTCCTAAACTGTGATTGTTCCCTGATGATCAGTCCTAATGTGTGATTGTTCCCTGACGACGTGTCCTAAACTGTGATTGGTCCCAGATTGTGTGTCCTAAACTGTGATTGGTCCCTGATAATGTGTCCTAAAGTGTGATTGTTCCCTGATAATGTGTCCTAAAGTGTAATTGGTCCCTGATAATGTGTCCTAAACTGTGAGTGTTCCCTGATGATGTGCCCTAAAGTGTGATTGTTCCCTGACGACGTGTCCTAAACTGTGATTGGTCCCTGATGATGTGTCCTAAAGTGTGATTGTTCCCTGACGACGTGTTCTAAACTGTGATTGGTCCCTGATTGTGTGTCCTAAACTGTGATTGGTTCCTGATTGTGTGTCCTAAACTGTGATTGGTCCCTGATAATGTGTCCTAAAGTGTGATTGTTCCCTGATAATGTGTCCTAAAGTGTGATTGTTCCCTGATGATGTGTCCTAAAGTGTGATTGGTCCCTGATTGTGTGTCCTAAAGTGTGATTGGTCCCTGATTGTGTGTCCTAAACTGTGACTGGTCCCTGATTTTGTGTCCTAAACTGTGATTGTTCCCTGATAATGTGTCCTAAAGTGTGATTGTTCCCTGATGATGTGTCCTAAAGTGTGATTGGTCCCTGATTGTGTGTCCTAAACTGTGATTGTTCCCTGATAATGTGTCCTAAAGTGTGATTGGTCCCTGATAATGTGTCCTAAATTGTGATTGGTCCCGGATGATGTGTCCTAAACTGTGATTGGTCCCTGATGATGTGTCCTAAACTGTGATTGGCTCCTGATGATGTCTCCTGCTCTGTGATTGGCCGCTGCAGGTCGTTACAGCTCCGACAGTGATGTGTGGAGTTATGGGATCCTGCTGTGGGAGACCTTCAGTCTGGGGGTGTGTCCTTATCCCGGGATGACCAATCAGCAGGCTCGAGAGCAGGTGGAGAAAGGTAACCAGCTGCTGTTGCCATCACAGGGATCAATAATCAGTAACATGACACCGATCGGCTGATCAGCCAATAGGGACGCAACGATACGATTTTTACAACAAAAAAATTAAATACAGAATGAGACTACAGAAAAATTCTGACTGAAAAATATTGTTAATTATTTCAAACAAAATCTCACAATTACAGTGTCCCTATGACCCTGACCCTGACCTTGACCCCTAACCCTGACCCTGACCTCTAACCCTAACCTTAACCCCCTAACCCCCTAACCCTCCCCCTCCCACTGGGACAGAGGAGGCTGCTGCACAGAGGTCACAGGTTAAAGGGTTAAGGGTTAAAAGTTTAGTGTTAAAGGTTATGTTAAAGGTTATGGTTAAAAGGTTATGTTAAAGGTTATGGTTAAGGTTAAAGGTCTGCTTTAGAGGGGAGAGGGTGAGTTTGAAGAGTAAAATGTGTAATTTCAAAGTTTCGAAGCTCTCTCTCTTTGACTCTTTGGCTCTTGCACTCGTCAGTCGAGGCGACTGCAGCTCGTCATTGTAGTTTGTTTTATTTGGACGTAAAATTGTTTTCTTATTTTCTTTGGACGTGTACTTTGTGTTTTTTCTTTGGACGTGTACTTTGTGTTTTTTCTTTGGACGTGTACTTTGTGTTTTTTCTTTGGATGTGTACTTTGTGTTTGGACGTATAGTTTTTTTTGGATGTTTAGTTGTTTTTTTTTGACATGTAGTTTGTTATTTTGGACATGCAGTTTTTTTTGGTTTTTTTGGGACATCTAGGTTTTTTTTCTTTTGGACATGTATGGTTTTTTACGTGTATTTCTATTTTTGTTTTCTTTGGATGTGTAGTTTGGTTTTCTTGGACGTGTATTTTTTCTTTTAACGTGAAGTTTGGGTTTTTTTGGACGTTGAACTCGCGGTGATGTTGAACAGGTGAAAAAAGGGCAAAAGCAGATTTCGCCCTCTGCTGTTCAAAAAGAGGATTGCGGTTCATTTTTTATCTCAATTTGAACGTCATATATTTTGTATCAATTTTTCATCACCTCCCAACGCACCGTCGCATCGCTGTAGTCATTCATCAGTCTCCTTGGAAACACGACTCTCTCTTGTTGCTAGGTTACAGGATGGCGTGTCCCCAGCGTTGCCCTGATGACGTCTACAAAGTGATGCAGCGCTGCTGGCAGTACAACCCCGAGGACCGGCCCAAGTTCTCCGAGCTGCAGAGGGACCTCGCCGCCATCAAGAGGAAGTGACATCATCACCTTGCTGCCATCAAGAGGAAGTGATGACATCAAAGACAGCAGAGGGACGTTGGCCCACAGCGCAGCGTTGTCGGCAGAGAGGTTGATTTTAGTTTGAAGGTGGACGTGGCCAGTGACATCATCGCTGACAGCAGCAAAGTTTACATCTGATGTAACGAGATTATTGTTGGTGCTGCAGACTGTTAGCATCCAGCTGTTAGCATCCAGCTGTTAGCATCTAGCATCTAGGTGCTGCAGGAGAGAGCCTGGGTTGTTAGCATGCTACACTATGCTAAAATGTTAAAACATGCTAACATGTTAAAACACGCTAACAACACGCTCGTATGCTCATCAAAAGCAATCCACTTGGTCAAAACATAATTTCTCCAAAAACTGTGCAACTCAAACTGAATCCATTGACGTGCCGTCAGATTATCACCATCGTGATAATCTGACAAATAATAATCTAAACAAAAGCTAAAAACGTGGTGATCTGAGTGAGTTTAGCAGGTGATGTCAGACACTAAGCCACGCCCCCATCGCCCCGCCTGTCGCTGCTGTCACCATGGCAACACTAAAATCAGCTGTTAACACTAAAATCTGATTTAATCTTTACTTTTATTTATTATCATTTTATGTTTTTTTTCTGCAGCTCCAAAAAAACTGACCTTTACTCTGAAAAATCAATCATCACACAGACCACACCTTTGTTTTTTTTGTTTTTTTTACCAATCAGTGATTTCTAGTATTTTGTTGTCGGCTGAAGAAAAATAAATAATGCCTCTAAAACAAAATAATCTTTATTTAAAACATTTTATTTTTAAGTTTGATATTTTTCCTATTTTTAAACCAAAGTTAAAAAAAAGAAAAAAGATGGTGGCTGCGAAACAATTTTTTAAAAAAAACATTAAAAGTTGAGCACTTGGTGGCTGTTTCCGGACCACTTTGTTTAAAAAGAAAAAGTTTAATATAAATCTGTGTAAACTACAAATAGAAAGACGTGTATCTGTGTCAATGAGCAGTGGGTCCTGATTGGTCAGCATCACCTCCTGGACTGCGTGAGGGCGGAGCCACAGTGATGTCAGAGCGCCTCCTGCTGTTTGTGTAAATAACTCTGAGCGTTTTCAACACTAATCGTCTGTTTGTCTTTTATATTTGTTTCTTTACCGAAATATTATCGTCGCATTATGATGAAAATTAAACAAATCAAACTCACCTGACACCTGTGTGATGTCACTGAAAAGCATTTCTGCTTCGCTACAGTGCAGACGCTCTTCTTTCCTGCTCTCTGCTCAGCTTTTATCTTTCCTATTTTTTTCCTTCGTCACAATCTCGAACACATTCAAGGAGGTTTCCTACAATGATTAAATAATTTGGAGGGTAATCTTAGACATTTTCGTATCGGGATTATCTACTTTTTCTTCAGAAGAAAGGTTTCGAATGTCACTGTGCTGGACGTTGCTCTGTCAGACCATTTCTGTGGAGAAACACTCCTGTAACAGTCCAGAAAAGAGAGTGCTGGAAAGCACAATGAAAAAAGCGTCAGTTAAAGCTTCATGTTCATTTTAAAATCTATAAAAAAAAGTACGCATTTATAATATGACCTTGACAAGTGCAAGGCAGTGCAATTACAGACCAGTATCCAACTTACCATTCTTAAGTAAAATTGTAGAAAAACTTGTTTTTACTCAGTTAAATGATTTTTTTTTTTATATATCAATCTGGTTTTAGGACAAACCACAGTACCGAGACAGCCCTGTTAAAGATCATAAATGATCTCTGGTGTAACACGGACATGAAGAAACCTTCGGTCCTGGTGCTACTGGATCTAAGCGCTGCTTTCAATGCAGTAGATCACCAAATTCTTTTAAACAGACTCCGCAACCTGGTCGGCTTCTCTGGTACATTTTTAACTGGTTTTTCTCCTGTCTCACAGACATATCATTTTTAGTAAGTATGGATGCTTGTTTCTCGAAGAGCTGTAAGATCAACTGTGGTGTGCCTCAAGGCTCAATTTTAGGCCCCACACTTTTTATTCTCTACATGCTCCCACATGGGAACATCACCAGGCGGCACGGCAGCAACTTTCACAGTTATGCTGATGACACACAGTTATATATTTCCATGTCTCCTGATTACACAGGACCAATCGATGCCCTTTTTAGCTGTATTCTAGACATCAAGTCCTGGATGGCAGAGAATTTCTTACAGCTCAACCAGGACTAAAGTGAAGATGGTCCTAAAACTCAGAGAGAGAAACTTATTCCAAAAATCCATACAGTTTTTGAAACCGTCTGAACGAGTAAAAAACCTGGGCGTTATCTTTGACTCTGAGCTTGGTTTTATTCCACATATTAAAAACATAACAAAAACGTAATTTTACCAACGTAAAAATATTGCCAGAGTCCGCCCGTTTCTCTCCTAAGCAAACACAGAGACGCCAATGCGTCTGACTACTGCAACGCTCTACTCTGGTCTTCCTAAAAAGAATAATACTCAATTACAACTAATCCAAAATTCAGCAGCACGAGTGCTGACAAGGACCCGAAAGAGAGCACACGTTACGCGTGTTTCATAATCTCTGCAGTGGCTCCCTTTGTGTTTCAGGATTGATCTTAAGGTCCTCTTATTGGTTTATAAAATTCTTAATGGTCTTGGTCCTTCTTGTTATTTATTAGTCCTCCAGTACCGGCCTTTCGGTTAATCCTAAAGTTAGAACAAAAACCCACCGTGAGGCATCGTTCCAACATTATGGCCCTTGTCCGTGGCACGGCCTGCCGGAGGACCTGAGGGCTGCTGAGAGCGTCTACATTTTTAAACGCAGGCTCAAGATCCACTTTTTTAATGAAGCTTTTAACTAATCTGTATTATTTAGTTGTTTATCTACTTATTTATTTAGATTCTTAGGTTGTTATACTGTTGTTTTTTCATATTTCATTTTACTCTCAACACATTGACCGTTTAGTCTTAAATAGATATTGTTGATCTATTTAGTTTTTAGTTTTTTATTGAACCTCTGGTGTTTCCTCTGAGGGCCCTTCGCACCGGCAGCTGTGATTGGCTCTGGCTGTGTGGACGCCGTCCTGGGGGTTGTCCTGTCCATCACCAGGAACATGTGACGTTGGAGGGGGGGCTCAGCCTCTACAGAAAAAACCCCAATACATTTCATTTAAATTTGCTTTTTTTTTAAATTTATAATGTTGTTAATGATTTTTTTTTTTTTTTTTGGTAATTTACTTTTTCTTAAAAAGGTTAAACTTTATTTAAACACAGTGAAACAGGACACTTCATTTAAAGGTGTTTATTAAAACTGTAAACTTCCAAATAAGGTCGGCAGCGTGGCCGGTTTGGGGTGGGGCTTGTAGCCGATTCGCTCGTTAATAAGCTCCGCCCTCGATGCCGTTGTAGAGGAAGAAGCCGAAGCCCCGCCCCCGATTACGTCAACGCCTATAACGGAAGCACCGCCCCCTCCCCCTGACTCCGCCTCCTCTCGCTGACGCTTCCTGGCCTGAAAAAATCCAAAGTAATAACAAATAAACAAGCAAACAATAAATAAACAACAAATAAACAGGTAAACATAAATAAACAACAAATAATCAGGTAAACATAAATAAACAACAAATAAACAAGCAAACAACAAATAAGAAAACAACAAAAAAACATCTGATCCACGAACAATATGGACAGTGCTGATTAACAGTATTGATTGATATAGACAGTATTAACTGATATTCATAGTATTGACATATATATATATACATATATATATAGTATTGAGGATTTATTGATATAAAGGGGTATATAGAAATGACTCAAACCTCGAGCTCCTTCTTGACGCTCTCGAACTCCTCGGTGTCATCGATCTTCAGCTCCAGACGAGTCGGTTTCCTCCTCAACATTTTGACTTTCTATCAACAAAAACACAACAAACATGACGACAATAAACACACACACACACACCAAACATTACAGACAGTACTGGGAGCTCTGGTGTTATTACAGTCAACAGTACTGGGAGCTCTGGTGTTATTACAGTCAACAGTACTGGGAGCTCCGGTGTTATTACAGTCAACAGTACTGGGAGCTCTGGTGTTATTACAGTCAACAGTACTGGGAGCTCTGGTGTCATCACAGTCAACAGTACTGGGAGCTCTGGTGTCATCACAGTCAACAGTACTGGGAGCTCCGGTGTTATTACAGTCAACAGTACTGGGAGCTCTGGTGTCATCACAGTCAACAGTACTGGGAGCTCTGGTGTCATCACAGTCAACAGTACTGGGAGCTCCGGTGTTATTACAGTCAACAGTACTGGGAGCTCCGGTGTTATTACAGTCAACAGTACTGGGAGCTCCGGTGTCATCACAGTCAACAGTACTGGGAGCTCCGGTGTTATTACAGTCAACAGTACTGGGAGCTCCGGTGTTATTACAGTCAACAGTACTGGGAGCTCTGGTGTTTACTGAGTTTAAAGCTAAGTAAAGAGAAGCTAAGCTAACATGCTAACGTCGGTATAGAAACTGCCATCAAACCGGAAACAGACAGACGCTCCTCGCTCGCGTGCACCGCTCGGACAGGTGAAGTGACGGTGTGTTCAATTACCTGATGCTGCTTACAGGTGAGCTGCAGACAGGTGAGCTCTGCGGTCTTTTCGCGGCTTTTCTCTCCTCTCGTGTTTGTTTACGGCCGCGCTGTCAACCGGAAGAAGATACATTGACCCGGAAGCTGATGACGTGAGCACGTCTGGTGGACGTCGCACGGAGCCGGTACTCGCTTATCTCTCAGGTGAGTTTGTTTCCTCTCAGGTGAGTTTTAACCCTTTCACTTAACCCTTTCACAGCTTCGTGCACATGTCATCCTCACCTGTCTCGTGTCGACTCACGAGCGGCTTACGTGATGCGTGACGCAGCGTTTTTCCCACTGTTTATGCTAATGCTAATGCTAACGTAAGCAGTGTACGCCGCGTTGTTTCCGCCTGAACCAAACTGCGTTCAAAAAACGGCCAATTTAAGACTCAGTGTTCCGAACATCTATCTGCGGATATTATCGATAACTGTACTGTAAACATTCAGTC
This sequence comes from Plectropomus leopardus, assembly GCF_026936395.1. Taxonomy (NCBI): domain Eukaryota; kingdom Metazoa; phylum Chordata; class Actinopteri; order Perciformes; family Serranidae; genus Plectropomus; species Plectropomus leopardus. The sequence continues at coordinate 30,933,154 of NC_142195.1, forward strand.
TATCTGCGGATATTATCGATAACTCTACTGTAAACATTCAGTCTATCTGCGGATATTATCGATAACTCTACTGTAAACATTCAGTCTATCTGCGGATATTATCGATAACTCTACTGTAAACATTCAGTCTATCTGCGGATATTATCGATAACTCTACTGTAAACATTCAGTCTATCTGCGGATATTATCGATAACTCTACTGTAAACATTCGCTGACTCTCAGACGCGTTTCGGCCTGTCTCTATAATGACTGGTGTCATGGATGTGTAGTTTTCCCAGCAGCCTCTGGGGCCAGGAGCAGCAGGAGCAGCAGGAGCAGCAGGAGCAGCAGGAGCAGCAGGAGCAGCAGGAGCAGCAGGAGGCACGGTACGATGTCGGACGAGGAGGATCTGGCTCCGGCCGTGAAGAAGAGTCGTGTTTTCTACGGAAGCCTGGAGGAGAAGGAGCGCGAGCGTCTTAGCGCCGAGTCGGCCAGAGGAAGTGATGCGATGAAGGCAGGCATCGAGGCGGGAAACATCAACATCTCATCAGGTGGGTTTCGGCCACTGTACGCCGTCAGCGAGCGTGACGTGTGAGTCACGCTCCGTTTCCCATCATGCCCTGCAGGAGAGACTCTGGACCTGGAGGAGCGCGTCAGCGAGCGTCAGCAGGAGGCCCTCGCTGCTTTTGAGCGGCGCCGGCGAGCGCGACAGATCACCGTTTCCACCGATGACGCCGAGGTGAAGGCGGGCCTGCGGGCGCTGGGAGAGCCAATCACACTGTTCGGAGAGGGACCAGCTGACCGCCGGGAGAGGTAAACAATAACAAACTGTTTACATACTGTGATGACATCATCACATGACACGACCAAACTGTGGACAGTTTGGCATCACAGTCTGATCAGCTGTTTGTTTGTTTGTGTGTTTGTTTGTTTGTGTGTGTGTGTGTGTGTGTGTGTCAGGCTGCGCAGCGTTCTGTCCGTGGTCGGTCCGGACGCTCTGAAGAAGTCCAGGAGAGACGAAGAGAGAGCAAAGAGGTCACAGGACGAGGTCAACACACACACACACACACACACACACACACACACACACACAGTTTGTACAGTCATGAAAGACCTGGAAAAGTCCTGGAGAAACAGAGTCTCAACAGAGGTGTATTCATGTTGAATGAACCTTATTAACCATGTCCTGTCATTCCGACCAATCACAGTGCCAGCAGACGTGGTACCATGAAGGCTCTGCCTCCCTGAAGGATGCTCGCCTTTGGTTGGCCAAATACTCTCTACCCCGGTGAGTCAGCAGTGAAACTGGCCAATCAGAGGCCGATGAGGCTTCAGTGTGTTTGTGTAGAGAGGGACAGGCGTCGCGCTGTTTCAATGCGCCGCCATACCGTTCAACACATTATGCACCGCTTAACACGTCACACACTGCTCAACATGTCACGGACCGCTCAACATATCATGCACCGCTCAATACATCACCGACCGCTCAACATGTCTCACACCCCTTAACCCATCGCTCAATACGTCATGGACCGTTCAATGTGTCATGCACCGCTCAACACGTCACGGACCACGCAATATGTCACACAGCCCTCACCATGTCACGCACCACTCCACACATCATGCACCACTCAACGCATCATGCACCACTCAACGCATCATGCACCACTCAACGCGTCATGCACCGCTCCACACATCACGCACCACTCACCACGTCACGAACCGCTCAACTCATCATACACCATTCAACACGTCATGAACCACGCCACATGTCACGTAAACGCTGCCGTTGCCCCTCAGTTGTAGCGGTGAACGCAGCGTTTCTGGTGCCTGTGTTATCCATCACATGGTGGCAGGCTGCCCGCTCGGTGCCTGGCGGGAGCTTGGCGGTGTGCTGATGGTGCGGCGCCGATGTCACTGACTGAACTGAAGTATCACATAAATTGGAGGAATCTGGTTGGCTGAGACTCAGGACCTTCTGCTCTGGTTGGTCCATCAGGGCGATGAGGCGTCTGGAAGCTGCACGTGCTCAGAGGGACGTTGCCGAGGCAACCAGGGCAATTCGGCAACAAGAGCTGCACAAAAGCCTGAGGGTGAGTAGGCACATGTGACTTACCTAATGTATATTTCACATATATCTAATGTACAAACCCCAATTCCAATGAAGTTAGGACATTGTGTAAAATGTAAATAAGAATAGAATACAATGATTTGCGAATCATTTTCAACCTATATTCAATTGAATACACCACAAAGACAAGATATTTAATGTTCAAACCGATAAACTTTATCGTTTTTTTTTATTTTTTTTTTTTTAAATATTCACTCATTTTGAATTTGATACCTGCAACGCGTTCCAAAGACGCCGGGACATTCGATCCCTCAGGCGGCACTGCATTAAACACCGACATCATTCTGTGAAGGGTATCACCACGTGGACTCAAGAACACTTCGGAAAATCCATCGTCCGTTAACACAGATCGTCTCAACATTGACACGTGCACGTTAAAACTCTGCCTCGCATAGCAAAGCCAAATATCAACAACACCCGGAAACGCTTCTCTGGGCCGAGCTCACCTGAGATGGACTGACGCAAAGTGGAAAAGTGTGCTGTGGACTGACGAGTCCACATTTCAGATTGTCTTTGGAAATCATGGACGTCGTGTCCTCCGGGACAAAGAGGAAAAGGACCATCCAGACTGTTATCAGCGCAAAGTTCAAAAGCCAGCATCTGTGATGGTGTGGGGGTGTGTTCGTGCCCATGGCATCATGGGTAACTTTTACATCTGTGAAGGCACCGTTAATGCTGAAAGGCACATACAGGTTTTGGAGCAACATGTGCTGCCATCCACGCAATGTCTTTTTCAGGGACATCCCTGCTTATTTCAGCAAGACAACACTAAGCCACATTCTGCAGGTGTGACAGCAGCGCGGCTTCGTAGTAAAAGACCGCGGGTACGAGACCGGCCTGCCTGCAGTCCGGACCCATCTCCCACTGAAAATGTGCGGCGCATTATGAAGCGCAAAATACGACAACGGAGACTCCGGACTGTTGAGCAACTGGAGTCGTACATCAACAAGAATGGGAAATAATTCCACCTACAAAGCTTCAACAGCTAGTGTCCTCAGTTCCCAAACGCTTACAGAGTGTCGTTAAAGGACAGGTGGCGTAACGCAGAGGTAAACACGGACCGTCCCGGCTTCTCTGGAACGTTCTGCAGGCATCAAATTCAAAATGAGTGAATGTTTGCAAAAAAACAACAAAGTTTATCAGTTAAACTATTAAATATGAAATACCTTGTCTTTGTGGTGTATTCAGTTGAATATAGGTTTTAGGAATATTGTATTCTGTTTTTATTTTATATATATATATATATATATATAACGTTTTATACAACGTCCCAGCTTCATTGGAATTGGGGTTTGTATATCTAATGTTTATCTTACATGTATCTATACATATAAGTTTATGTAATGTATATTTAACATACATTTCACATATATCTAATTTATATGTAACATGTGGTCTCTTCCTCGTCTTCTCCTTCTCCTTCTTCTTCTTCAGAATCTCAACAACTTCTGCAGTCAGATTGGAGATGATCGACCAATCAGCTTCTGTCACTTCAGCCCCGACTCCAAAATGTTGGCCACAGCGTCCTGGTACTAAGCCCCGCCCACTGTAGCATCAGTCATGTGATCAGCTGACTCCGTGTGCTAATGCTAACATGCTAACGCCCACCCCTCTCCCACAGGAGCGGTCTTTGTAAGCTGTGGTCCGTCCCTGACTGCAACCTGATTCGTACACTCAGAGGTGGGCGGGACTTCCTGTCATGTTGTGAAGCTAATTTAATAATGACGAGATCAATATTCTCAGATTTAAGGCTTTTATGGTGAAGCAGCAGGAAGTGTTCAGACATTTAAGGCTTTTATTTTGAAGCAGCAGGAAGTGTTCAGAAATTTATGGCTTTTATTTTGAAGCAGCAGAAAGTGTTCAGACATTTAAGGCTTTTATTTTGAAGCAGCAGGAAGTGTTCAGAAATTTATGGCTTTTATTTTGAAGCAGCAGGAAGTGTTCAGACATTTAAGGCTTTTATGGTGAAGCAGCAGGAAGTCACTGTGAGCATGAAGTGACTGAGGCTCTGCCCTCTCTCTGTGCTGCTCTCTCATTGGCTGAAGGACACAACACCAACGTGGGCGCTGTCGTCTTCCGCCCGCAGGCTGGAGTCTCTCTCGACCAATCAGACGTCAGCTTGGCCTCCTGCGCTGCCGACGGGTCTGTGAAGCTGTGGAGCCTAGACAGGTAGGACATATGGGGACATGAGGACACACAGGGACATGAGGATACACGGGAACATGAGGACACACTGGGATTTGAGGACACTCTGGGACAGGTAGTACACATGGGGACATGTAGGACACACTGGGACATGAGGACACATGGGCACAGGTAGGATACACTGGGACACTGGGGGACAGGTAGGACACACTGGGACACTGGGGGACAGGTAGGACACATGGGGACATGAGGACATTGTGTGTCTCCTGACTGTATGTGTCCTCAGAGCAGGGACAGCACAGGGTCCAGGGGAACAGTCACTTCTAAAATGTTCTCAGTTTCTTACACTTTTCCAGAACCCTTGAGTTACAGGACAGTCCCTAAAGACATGTGTGTCCCTAAAGACATGTGTGTGTCCCTAAAGACATGTATGTCCCTAAAGACATGTGTGTGTCCCTAAAGACATGTGTGTCCCTAAAGACATGTGTGTGTCCCTAAAGACATGTGTGTCCCTAAAGACATGTGTGTGTCCCTAAAGACACGTGTGTGTGTCCCTAAAGACATGTGTGTGTCCCTAAAGTTATGTGTTTGTTCCTAAAGACGTGTGTGTCCCTAAAGACATGTGTGTGTGTGTGTCCCTAAAGACACGTGTGTGTCCCTAAAGACATGTGTGTGTCCCTAAAGACACGTGTGTGTGTCCCTAAAGACATGTGTGTGTCCCTAAAGACACGTGTGTGTGTGTGTCCCTAAAGACATGTGTGTGTCCCTAAAGATATGTGTTTGTCCCTAAAGACATGTGTGTGTCCCTAAAGACACGTGTGTGTGTGTGTGTCCCTAAAGACGTGTGTGTCCCTAAGGACAAGTGTATCCCTCTACAATTCTCTACAATTTCATTTAGCAGACGCTTTTATCCAAAGCGACGTCCCTAAAGACGTGTGTGTCCCTAAAGACACGTGTGTGTGTGTGTGTCCCTAAAGACATGCGTGTTTTCGTCAGGGCTCCGGGTGTTTTTGGAGATATCGGCCGTGAGCCTTTAAATTTTGAGAGACGTGTTTTTAGGTGGAAAAGCTTTTTCTGCGGTAGAGATGAAGGATTTGTTTGTTTAGTTTGGGTTTCTGCAGACTGTCTGTCTCGTTAAAGTAAGACTCAGGAGAGGGAGCCCTGCTGTGCGGTGCATCATCACGGCTGTGGTTCGGTCTCTGAAGATAATCTCAGCCGTGATGAAACACGACAACACGCGACCTCCACGGTGACATTACTGTTGTACAACACTTCACCGAGCATATTTTATTCGTTAATAGTAACAAGACACTACAGATTATGATTTGTTTGTTTATTTAATGATTTTTTTGGCTCCGCCGACACAAATAGTTCCTCAGCCTGGACGTGACAGCTGTTGCCTAGCAACACATAAACACTTCCCGCAGGCTGCCGGCTAACCTGCGTTAGCTCGGTCTGCTGAGCGTCACCGACATTTATCTCCGTGTTTTCAGTGAAATCTGAGTCTGTTAACGGACACTTTGAGATTCACACCAGTTAGTTTGATCAGACGGTTCGTCTCTGCAGCCTGTCTCTCGGGCTGTGGATGGCGTCGGACGAACATGTCCCTTTCTCATCAGCGTGTCCCTGTCTCATCAGCGTGTCCCTGTCTCATCAGCGTGTCCCTGTCTCACCGCACATCACTGTAACATCTGTAACAGCTGGTTTACTCCCAGTGAAACCAACGTTTACCAAAACCCGTCACAGCTGCTCCTCCTGGATCTCCTCGAGACTTTAGTGACTCCAGCAGGTCCAGTCAGAAGACACACTTCAAAATCCTGTCCTCTCTGTCTCTGTCTGTCTGTCTCTCTGTGTCTCTCTCTCTGTGTGGCTCTCTCTCTCTCTCTCTCTCTCTCTGTCTCTGTCTCTCTGTCTCTGTCTCTGTGTCTCTCTGTGTCTCTGTCTCTCTGTGTCTCTGTCTCTCTGTGTCTCTCTCTCTCTCTCTGTGTCTCTGTCTCTCTGTGTCTCTCTCTCTCTCTCTGTGTCTCTGTCTCTCTGTGTCTCTGTCTCTCTGTTTCTGTGTGTCTCTCTCTCTCTCTCTGTGTCTCTGTCTCTCTGTTTCTGTCTCTCTGTTTCTGTGTGTCTCTCTCTCTCTGTGTGGCTCTCTCTCTCTCTCTCTCTGTGTGTCTCTGTCTCTGTGTCTCTGTCTCTGTGTCTCTCTGTGTGTCTCTCTCTCTCTGTGTCTCTCTCTCTCTGTCTCTCTGTCTCTGTGTCTCTCTCTCTGTCTGTGTCTGTCTCTCTCTGTCTCTCTGTCTGTGTCTCTCTCTCTCTGTGTCTCTGTCTCTCTGTTTCTGTGTCTCTGTCTCTCTGTTTCTGTGTCTCTCTCTCTCTGTGTCTCTGTCTCTCTGTTTCTGTGTCTCTGTCTCTCTGTGTCTCTGTCTCTGTGTCTCTCTCTCTGTGTCTCTGTCTCTCTGTGTCTCTGTCTCTCTGTTTCTGTGTCTCTCTCTCTGTGTCTCTGTCTCTCTGTGTCTCTGTCTCTCTGTTTCTGTGTCTCTCTCTCTGTGTCTCTGTCTCTCTGTTTCTGTGTGTCTCTCTCTGTGTGTGTGTCTCTCTCTCTGTCTGTGTCTCTGTCTCTCTGTCTGTCTCCCTGTACTTACACCGTACTATAAACATACTTTTACTCTAACTCTTATTAACGCGTTTTCAGTTTTAATTATTAATAAAAGGCAGAACTGTTAACACCATTCCCCCGTGAGGCTGTCCCCTCTGTCCACACGCTGTCCCCTCTGTCCACACACTGTCCCCTCTGTCCACACGCTATCTTTGTCTTTTTTGATCCATGCAGCTCCAGACTGAACCGGTGGTCCTTATGAGACCATTAAGGCGTGTGTGTGTGTGTGTGTGTGTGTGTGTGTGTGTGTGTGTGTGTGTGTGTGTGTGTGTGTCTCTGTGTTGCCGTAGCGACGAGCCAGTGGCAGACATTGAGGGTCACAGTGAGCGAGTGTCTCGGGTGTCGTGGCATCCCTCAGGGAGGTTCCTGGGAACAACCTGGTAACCACACACACACACACACACACACACACACACACACACTCACACTCAGACACACACACACACACACACACACACACACACACACTCAGACACACACACACACACACTCACATACACACACTCACTCACACACTCTGTTCAGACTGTCTTGGAAAACCTGCAAAAGTCATGGCATCTGAATATAGCAATTTCCAGGCCTGGAATAGTTTTGGAAAGCTAAATCTGAAAGTTTTGGAAAAGTCCTGGAAACCAACAATAGTTTCTGTTTTTACGGTTCCTGACTCATTTTGGAGAAAAGCAGAAAACATGTTTTCTTAAAAAATCACCAAAACAACAAGTATACACCTCACCTGTGTGTCTGTCTGTCTGTCTGTCTGTCTGTCTGTGTCTCTGTGTGTCTCTGTCTGTCTCTCTGTCTCTGTCTGTGTCTCTCTGTCTCTCTGTCTCTCTGTCTCTCTGTCTCTGTCTCTGTAGTTATGATAACTCGTGGCGTCTCTGGGATCTGGAGGTTCAGGAGGAAATCCTCCATCAGGAGGGTCACAGCAAAGGAGTCCACGACCTTCACTTCCACCCCGACGGCTCTCTGGCTGCTACTGGGTACAATACACACTCTACTGCATACCACTGCATACTACTACATACTACTGCATACTACTACATACTACTACATACTACTACATACTACTGCATACTACTACACACTACTACACTCTACTGCACACTACTACATACTACTACACACTACATAATACTGCGACACGCTACTACACACTAATACAAACCACCAACCACACCGACTGTCTCCACTGACTGTCTCCACTGACTGTCTCCACTGACTGTCTCCACTGACGGTCTCCACTGACTGTCCACACTGCCCCCCCCCGGCTCTTGTCCAATCAGAGGACTGGATGCGTTTGGCAGGGTGTGGGACCTTCGGACGGGACGCTGCGTTGTCTTCCTGGAGGGACACCTGAAGGAGATCTACAGTGTGCACTTCTCTCCCAACGGGTGAGCCAATCAGAGACCAGCAGACTTAACACTCAGCCAATCAGAGACTGTTTCAGTTTTGTTTTGTTGTTTGTTTGTTTTTTGCTTTGTTGTTTTGTTTGTTGTTTCTGTGATGTATATAGAGAGCCTTCCAGGTGTTTGTGGTATCTGAATATTCCTGACGGTGTTTTTGTTTGTTTGTTTTGCTCTCAGGTATCACCTGGCAACAGGAAGTGGTGATAACACCTGTAAGGTTTGGGAGCTGAGGAACAGAAAGTGTCTGTACACAGTCCCCGCCCACCAGAACCTGCTGTCTGCGGTCCGCTTCCAACGTAAACAAACGCACCCTCACTTTTTTATTCCAACGTAAACAAACGCACCCTCACTTTTTTATTCTAAATAATTAAATTAAATTTGTCCTCAGTTATTGTGTTTTATTTTAAGGATTAATTTATTATTAGTATCATTATTTTTAATATTACTGTTTATGGACTATTTTCTTTTCAGGATAAATTTTTCTTTTTTGTTTTTTTCATGCAAATTATTGTTATTTATGGCCAATTTTATTTTTTACAATAAATTTTTCTTTTTTTGTTTTAACTTTGTGTAATTTTTTTATTTTACTGCTTATTTTTAATTCAGTGTGTCTCTGATGTCACTTCCTGTTTGTTGGCGTGTAGCCACAGAAGGTCACTTCCTGTTGACCGGAGCGTATGACAACACGGCGAAGGTCTGGAGTCACCCGGGCTGGACCCCGCTGAAGACGCTGGCGGGACACGAGGGGAAGGTACCACACGCTGCGCTCTGATTGGTGGTTGAGGAGCTGCTGCTGATTGGTGGGTACGTTAACGTGTCACACCTGTTTGTTTTTCCAGGTGATGGGCGTCGACGTGTCGCCTGACGGGAAGCTGATCGCCACCAGCTCCTACGACCGAACCTTCAAACTGTGGCTGTCAGAGTGATGCGTTGATGATGTCATGACAGCAGAAACGTGATTTTTTTTTAATGATGAAAAGAGTTTTTTGTGAAATAAAAGTGACAGTTGAGCCCAGAGTGTTTGAGTCTCTGTGGACGAAACACTTTAAACGCGTCACGCCGTCATTAATGATCGCCAACAGACCATCAAACGCCCGACACGTCTTAGCTCCCGCCCACACAGGTATCACACCTGTCACATGACTTCTGACTGATTCATCGACTGATTGATTCATTTGGAAAACATGTCACCATGAACACGACACACTGTGTACATGTTACTACACACTGCAATAAACACTGTATGTGTTTTAATACACACGATACACCACATATCCAGCCTGAACATTTTACACATTTATTATGTTTTAGACATAGTCCTACTTTTTACATTTGTAAACAACACACTGTGATGTTTTTCTGATATTTGAGCCACATTCTGAGATATGTGACCCCAGCGTGACCCCGGCGTGACCTCGGTGTGACCCCAGCGTCCAATTTGTCTTAGCAATCTATCAGTGGAAAAAACAATCTGTATTTGAATATCAAGATAAATTAGATCAACTCTATCAATCTAAAGCTGAAGGGGCCTTTATAAGATCCAACAGACGCCGGCTGGAAGCAGGTGAACAGAACTCGGCATTTTTCTTTAGGCTCGAAAAATCACAATCCAAAACCAATACTTAGCTGAATACTGATAACTCTGGATGTGATTATACTGAGCATGTTGCAGACTTCTGCTCCAACTTTTATAAAAATCTTTATAGTTCTCAGTTTTGTTAAAAGAGTACAGTCTTATTTAACCCTGTCAGTCCTGCTGAGAGAATTCTGGGATCGTCTAATCTCCCTTAAAGAAATAATAGACTCAATTAAAAGCTTAAAGAACAACAAAAGTCTGGGAGCAGACAGAAACACTTCAGAGCTCTATAAATCTTTCTCCAATGAAAACATAACCGAAGGTGTTCTCCCTCCCACCGTCACACGGGGCTTAATGAGCCTTATCCCTAATTATCCCTAACATAATATCATATATATAATATAATCCCTAATTCTCAGAAGGATTTGTTACTTATTGATAACTGACATCTCATCAGCCTCCTCAATAAAGACTACAAAATTTCAGCTGGTGTTTTTGCTCAGCACGTACAAACGCTCTTGGATGACATTGTAGAGGAAACGTAGTTTGTGAGGGACCGACGTGTCTCCAATGATATTTGGCTTGTTCTCGACATTTTAGATTACCCAGAGTTAGTCAACAATGAAAGACAATTAAAACATTATACAGCAACAGAAACAGTTCAAATTAAAACATGGAAAATCTCCCAGATTTGACTTTAAACGTGGCGTATGCCAAGGCTGCTCTATCTCTCCACACTTATTTGTGCTATTCACCCGACTTTGAGCTAATCCCGTCAACGCTTGTGATCTGAAAGGTATGTAAATTATTCATTCATTCATTCACTTTCCATAACCGCTTGTCCTCACAAGGGTCACGGGGGGTATGTAAATTACTGAGGGAGAAATCATCACCCAACTGGCTGATGACTCAACACTTTTTTAAAGGATTCCTCAAATTCGTCTTTCTCTTGATGATCTCCAGATGTTCTCGAGTGCCTCAGGTCTTCACTTAAATGTGAATAAGTGTGAACTCACGGCTGTGAAGAGTTGAACTGTCCTCTTTATGTAAAAGTCCAGTTAAGGAGAGAATCACCTGCCCGGGATCATTTTAACAAAAAATCAGAGGGTGAGATGTGACCTGAACTTCATCCCGGTTGTAGAGAGAACCAGGAATAAACTCAATATTTGGCTTCAAAGGGACTTTCCTTAACAGGAAGAATATTACTTTCTAAAGCAGAAGGTATTTCCAGGCTTACTTATGCTGCTATTTAATTACATGTCAACAAAAATGATCAAAGATATTGACCAGCTGCTTTACAATTTTAATTGGAAAAAAATCTATTGGTGAATAAAGTCAAAGAGATTTCATCTGAGACACTTCATGGCTGCTGTCTGGTCAAGTGTTTCTTGGTGAGATTCAAAAAGCAGCACACACACTCAGAGAGACTCGTGAACACACTCGAACTCCACGAAGAACATCTGTACATCTACGCTTATGATGATTTTGTACTTTGCTTGACAGATTTAATTTTTGGATTTACCAATGACAGGAGAGAATTGATTCTTTTTATGCGACCTCATCACATTGTTGGCTGAACTGCACGTCCATGAAGGTGAGTGCTGAGAGTGAAACTGAAACTGAGTCCTTCATCAGAACAAATCACACAACACAAACGAATCTGTGCTGAAAATGTCATGTTTTAATTCAACGTATACTTCAGCTTTATTTATTCATGCATTTTTAAAATCTTGTGTCAATTACTTTTCCATTAACCCCTGGCGTCGCGCGCTGATTTCCTCGTTCATTTGTTGCTTTCTGTTACTGTTTCTACCTTTTGTGTTATTAAAGTTTAACAGAATTTAATTTTTAAAAAAAAAACAGCTACAGGAACCGCCACCATCTTCAAAACCGCTGTTTCCTGCAGAGACCTTCACAGTAAAAGCTTGTGGAACACAGTTCAGTTGAAGGACCCTTCACAATAAAGATCTACAACAGTGCCATCAATAATAAAAAATATTAATATAAATATAATCAATAAATCAATAATGCTGTATGATGAATAAAAGTATAATCAATAGAACTAAATTAGGAATATATATAAATCAATAAATAAATAATAGTAGTAAAAGTTATGCATATAAATGTAATCAATGCATAAACCTAAATCATTAATATAAAACTGAATCATTAATACTAAATTATGAATATAAATATCAGTCATTTATCAATAAACCTAAATGATGAATCTAAAAATCACTAACTAATCAAAAAATAGTAAGTCATTAATATTAAAATGCAAATTAATCAATTATCATTGTATTAATTATTAATTAACTAATTATTATTCACAATAACAACAACTACATAAAGTACATATGTAAATAAATATTTTAAAGTACTTCTTACAGTATTAGTATTTCAGAGTACTTCTTACAATATCACTACCTCATTGATTACTTCAGGGAGAACCTTTCACAGTATTAGTATTGCAGAGAGTACTTCTTACAGTATTAGTACTGCATAGAGTACTTCAAAGAGTACCTTTTACTGTAATAGTTCTTAGTGAGTACTTCTTACAGTATTTGTGCTTCAGTGATCGTACTTCAGTGAGTTATAGTATATAGTATTTCAGTTAATACTTCTCTAAGTATTAGTACTTCAGTAATTGTACTTGTATTTCAGTAATAGCATTCCTGTAGTAGTACAGACCGCAGCAGCAGTTTCTGCGGGACACAAAGGCCCTGGTAGTTACTACAGTAATAATACTTCAGTAGTAGTACTTGTACCTCAGTGGTAGTACTTGTACCTCAGTGGTAGTACTTGTACCTCAGCAGACACAAGATGGCGGGCCGCAGCAGCAGCAGTTTCTCCAGGACACAAAGGCCCTGGTGGTGAAAACTTGTGCAGACTTTGTTGAACTGTTTCCCCGCTGTGACCGGAGCCGTGAGCGGCCTCTGCCGGCTCTGACGGCCCGGTTCCCGGCTGCGTGTTCCCCCGGGGATGGTCCCGGGAATCTCCGCCGTCTGAAGCGGACTCTGGAGGTAAGGGCGGCCGCTAGCTTAGCTCTGTGCTAACCGTTTGTTTTGGTCGAGTGTCGGTGTTTGGACGGGTCTGCGGACCGACCGGGGCCGGTAACCGGCTCTACCGGGGACGGAGAGGAGCGCCCGGTGCGACATAAAACGGCGCACGGCGGATATTTGTGGATGTTTGCGGGGAAATAACGTTAAAGTACCGGGTCAGTGATAGCCGGACTGCCATGTTCAGCTAACTGCTACCTGCTAACGGACGTGCTGTTGTTGTCACCGAAATACCACCGAAATACTACTAAAATACTACAATGCTGTTACTGTGTGATGCTACTGTAGCACTGCTGCAGTAGTGTTACCGTATAACATTACTACAGTATTACAACAGCAGCCAACTGCTGCTACTGTGATAGCAACACGACTGCAGTACTACAGTAACACTGCAATAACATTACTGTGCAATACCACTACACTACTGCAGTAATATTACTGTACAATATCACTGCAGTGATATTACTGTACAATACCACTACACTACTGCAGTGATATTACTGTACAATATCACTGCAATAACATTACTGTACAATACCACTACACTACTGCAGTGATATTACTGTACAATATCACTGTAGTACTATCACAGAACTACTGCAGTAATATTACTGTACAATACCACTGTAATAGTACTACAGCACTACTGAAGTTATACTACACAATACCACTTTAACAGTTAAGCACTACTGCAGTAAGACTACTGTATAATACTACTGTAACACTTAAGCACTACTGCAGTTATATTTTAGAGCAGTGCTACTGCAGTACTACTAAAGCTAACAGCCGCTGTTATTGTCATAGAGGACTCTGAAACACTGATACTACTGCAGTATTTACGACTCTACAATACTCCTGTCATACTGCTACTGTACTGCTTGGATATCGCAGTAGTACTGTCATACTTATATTGTAGTAGTACTGCAGTACTGCAGTGTAGCCTTGAGAACTGCTTTATTCTTCTTCAACACATGGTGTAAAACTGTCTGTAATCGACTGAATTTTGGGTTGAGCTGATTTTACTGTTTTCTTTGTCTTATTTTGAAGGGTATAGATGCTATGAGTTTTACTTTGAAGGATATAGAAGTTAGAAGTTTTATTTTGAAGGTATCAAGGCTATGAGTTTTATGTTGAAGGGTATAGAAGTTGACGCTGGATTAAGGACATTTTGTGAGGACAGAGGACAAAGAGGAGACGATTTAATGGCAGCATTCGTCATTTTGTTGGTGAGCGTTTGAAATGGATCCGTGTTCAGTGTGAGTCGGAGTGAGCGGGTGAGGACGCTCTGCTGTCCTCACGGAGCGCCATCAGCTTATTATCAGCAGTCTGTCACGCGCTGGGTGATGTCACAGGAAGTGCATAGAAAGGTCGTTGGACCGGTGGCTCTTTTATCATGATTTCACATAAAATCAGGTGATCCCCGTCAATTCTTTTGTCTAATCACTAATCAAGCTACTCTATTCAATCTAATCATTGTCACTTCATAGTTGAGCTGCTCACAGTGTATTGATCCGCCCGGCCTCTCTGTGTATCAGTAATCATTTTACACAAACGTCATGAACAGGATTATTGACGCATCGAGACGTTTCAGCGTGATCAGCAGCTCACGTCGAGTCCGTCCTAATCTAACGTGTCTCAGTGAGGACACTGTATGTAACGTTTTAGCCAAGTTAAACATGATCCCGAGTCTGCACAAGGTGTTTTAATTTGAAAATTGTCTGGCTGCAATGCTGCTTGACTTCCTGCCTGGTACAATCCGCTCTATGTGGTTTGACGCGGTTGCTGTCCATGTCCACAAAAATAGACCTCCCACGTATTCCGCTGCTCAGGTGCGCTGCTCAGGTGCGCTCGGTGTGACAATGAGCATTGATCAGAGCGTCCGGCTCCGGAGGCCGTGCCTCGGCCACTACCTGCCGCTGATGGACTCGGTGGAACTGAGGCCGTGTGAGTTCGGTTTGAACCGGAGCCTTCAGGTGTTGAGGAAGAAAACTGATCTCAGATCAGATGTGTTCACAACGATTTTGCCGTTGAGCTTTAAAAATATTTATGTTCCCTGTCCCGCTGGGACGGGGTCTACAACCTCCTTCAAAAAAGAAAAAGAAACAATGCTTGGCCTGCCGTGGGGTCAGGTCAGGCACGGCGCTGGGGTTAGGGTTAGACCCGCTGGGCCCGTTATACATGAGGGAGGACCGAGTCCCGAGTCCCCCTGCCGGACTTGCTGCAGTTGTATTTGGTGTTTTAGTTGCTTAGATAGACATGCGCGGTTATTACTGATGGCGCGTCGTCGCATCTCGCCGGTTAGGGAGCTGAAGTCGCTAAAAAAACCCGTGTCTACTGCAGAGTCCTCTGAGCCGGATGTGAGTGATGATTGTTCCCTTTAAACAGACAGATGTTCGCGGTTCTGAGGGACAGATTTACAACAACGGGAACAGATTATTGAGACTGTCAGCTGTTTAACAACGTCAAAAACTGTCAAGTGTCACAAAGCTGAGGGAGGAGCCATCAAACACACACACACGTATATATGTGTGTGTGTACACACATATATATGTGTGTCTGTGTGTGTGTACACGTGTGTGTGTGTGTGTGTGTGTGTGTGTGTTATGCTATGATCTTTATTGGTATTTTGGATCAAAAACAATAATTATTGTAATAATAAATCATGATGTTTAGTACTGATCAGACTGCAGTGTGTGTGTGTGTGTGTGTGTCTGCAGTAGCTGCTGCAAAGCATGCTGGGAGGAGGAGGCTAGGGGGAGTCAGCCCCTCCCCCTCCCTGAGCTGTGATTGGCTGCTGGCCGGCCCAGCTGACTGTCCTCTGTCAGACAGAGAGGGAGGGTGATGGAGGCGACGGCGATGGGGTGAGCTGCCATTTTCTCTTTCTTTATCCACAATCTATTCATCCTTTGTCCTCTGTCCTCCTCTGGGTCCGTCTCATGTCAAAGGCTTATAGAGACAGACGGGGAGGACAGAGGAGGGGGGGCAGGGGGAGGACGGGGGGAGGACGGGGGGAGGATGGAGGATGAGCGGGAGGTTGATCTTCTCCTTTCATTGTCTGTTTTTTGGTCTGTTTTTCTTCTTTAGAGGATTTTATTCATTTCGGGTGTTTCCTGAGAGTGAGGGATGATGGAGGGAGAGATGAGGGATGATGGAGGGAGAGAGGGATGATGGGGGAGGCAGGAGGACGGGTGGAGGAGAGAGGGAGGGAGGAGGGGTGGAGAGAAAATGGCCGAGCAGTGATGGAGGCAGACAGAAAGCAGCAGAGGATGATCTGTTCCAGCCGATCACTACGATCGATTATTAAGGGATGGATTCATCATTGATGGTTACGTGTTCAGATGGGCTGTGTTTGGTCCTTATCAATCACCTAGGGATTGATTAATTATTGATCAGATATATTTAGAAATCTGCTGTACAGCCTGTCTCTGACCCGTTTATCAGCCACACTGTTCGGTTTAGAGCTCAGTCTCTGCCTCGCCAAGCGCTGCGAGGCGGGCGCTGTGAGGCGAGCGCTGTGAGGTTTGTTTTAAATAAGGAAAAAAAAGAGACGCATGCTGCCAATTTTAGAATTAATTTCAGTGAAATTTCGGGGTCGGGTGTATTTTGCCCAAATAGTTGTGATGCAGCATCGATGGAATGTGAGAGGCTCTCCTGTTCTCTCTGACGGTTAGCACGAGCTAACACAGCGTGACCTCATCTCTCAGCAGCTACCACCTGACACAGAGTCACTGAAACTTGCACCAAAACAACTCAAGTCCATCGATAAACCCCCAGAATTATTGGTTATTATCAGTTATTATCAGTTAGCCATGTGATGCTGACAGGTAGCCCTGTCACTGTGTGTCCCAGGAGTCTCATGATAAACAAAGAGAATCAAAACACCACGCAAAACTCTGCAATGAAATTCCAGTTCACCGTAGTTAATAGATTCAGAGCGAGTCTGAGACAGCTGCAGACCCAGAGTGAGTCTGAGACAGCTGCAGACCCAGAGTGAGTCTGAGACAGCTGCAGACCCGGACCCAGGGTCTGAGACAGCTGCAGACCCAGACCCAGGGTCTGAGACAGCTGCAGACCCAGACCCAGGGTGAGTCTGAGGTTGTGTAGACGGTGTGTAGATGGTGGACAGTGTGTAGTTGTGTACTGATGGGGTTTATGAGGACAGCATGTCAATAATCAATATATGATGTCATCACAGAGTGTTTGTGTTCAGTGTTAGTGACGGCTGCAGACAGTGTGTGTGTGTGCGCGTGTGTGCGTGTGTGTGTGTGTGTGTGTGTGTGTGTGTGTGTGTGTGTGTGTGTGTGTGTTGTGATCAGCTGGTGAATCATGTGACAGTCAAACAGTGACATCAGTGTTAGAAACAGAGTGTAAACATCACATGATACGCACACACACTCTCAGACACACACATATACACACACACACACACTCACACATACACACACGTACACACATACACACACGCACACTCTCAGACACATACACACTCTCAGACACACACATACACTCATACACACACACACACACACACTCATACACACACACACACACAGTATATACAGCTGTACCTCAGTACTGTCTCCACTACTGCAGTACTCAACTACTCCATCACTGGAGTACTGCAGGAGTACTGCAGGAGTACTGCGTTGTGATTGGTTGGTGTTTTGTGTGTTGCAGGTCAGACGGGGGTTGTCCAACATGGCGGCGGCGTCGTACGACCAGCTGTTGAGGCAAGTGGAGGTTTTAAAGATGGAGAACTCCAACCTGAGACAGGAGCTGCAGGACAACTCCAACCACCTGACCAAACTGGAGACCGAGGCCTCCAACATGAAGGTTAGTATGCGCAGTATTACCAAAATACTACACACAGTACCACCTGACCAAACTGGAGACCGAGGCCTCCAACGTGAAGGTTAGTCCGCGCAGTATTACCAAAATACTACACACAGTACCACCTGACCAAACTGGAGACCGAGGCCTCCAACGTGAAGGTTAGTACGCGCGGTATTACCAAAATACTACACACAGTACCACTAAAATACTGCTGAAATACCACTGGAATAATACATACAGTTCTATTGAAATAGTACACACAATACTACTGAAATACTGCTGAAATACTACACACAATACTGCTGAAATACTTCTGAAATACTCCACACAGTACCACTGAAATACTGCTGAATTGCTACACACAGTACTACTGTAATACTGTTGAAATACTAGACACAGTACTACTGTAATACTGCTGAAATTCTACACACAGTACTACTGTAATACTGCTGAAATTCTACACACATTACTACTGTAATACTGCTGAAATACTCTTGAGACACTACCCACACTACATCTAAAATACTGTTAAAATACTAGACACAGTACTACTGTAATACTGCTGAAATACTAGACACAGTACTACTGTAATACTGCTGAAATTCTACACACAGTACTACTGTAATACTGCTGAAATTCTACACACATTACTACTGTAATACTGCTGAAATACTCTTGAGACACTACCCACACTACATCTAAAATACTGTTAAAATACTAGACACAGTACTACTGTAATACTGCTGAAATTCTACACACAGTACTACTGTAATACTGTTGAAATACTAGACACAGTACTACTGTAATACTGCTGAAATTCTACACACAGTACTACTGTAATACTGCTGAAATTCTACACACAGTACTACTGTAATACTGCTGAAATACTAGACACGGTACTACAGTAATACTGCTGAAATTCTACACACAGTACTACTGTAATACTGCTGAAATTCTACACACAGTACTACTGTAATACTGCTGAAATACTGTTGAGACACTACCCACACTACGTCTAAAATACTGTTGAAATACTAGACACAGTACTACTGTAATACTGCTGAAATTCTACACACAGTACTACTGTAATACTGCTGAAATTCTACACACAGTACTACTGTAATACTGCTGAAATTTTACACAGTGCACAGTGCTTTCAAAGGAAACCTTTAGGTTTTATTTCTTTCAAATTTTCTGGCGTATTTTTCTATTTTGTTAAAAAAATATTGGCGTTTTTTTCTTTTTTTTTCTCTCTTTTAGAATTTGGCAATTTTAAAAGAAAACATTTAATTTTTGAAACACACAGAAAACGCCGTCAAAACGACACACTGTCCTTCCTGTCCATGGTCCGTCTTGTTCATGGTCTGTCCTGTAGACTGTCCCTCTGACTCGGTGCTGTCTCCGTGTCCTCTGCCGGCTTTAAGAAGAGACAGTCTGTCCTCCACACGGTGATCGAAGCTTTTCTACAAAGCAGAGAGGAGAAATAACGGCGAGATATTCCCGCCTTGAACAGGAAGTGAGAGAGGGACGACGCGTTCTTTCTGTGGTGTTTTCCACCAATCAGGTGCTGATCTGAGCTTCAGCTCCGTGTTGTTATTCAGAGTGAGCGCTCCATTAGTTAGAGGATCTTTGTTTTTAGAGGAAACCTGTCGTAGTGCGCACTCTGTGTGTTAGAGGATCTTTGTCTTCGCTCTGGGAGTCTTCTTCTCTTGTTTAGGAGCGTCGTCTTGTCTTTTTGTTGTTTGTCTCTTGTTCTGTCTGTCCTCACTCTGTCTTCATGTCTCTCTTTTAATTCATTTTCTGATTTTCTGCATGTGTTATCTTTTTCCTGCCACATGTATTGTTTATAACTTTCTCTCAGTTGTTCATTGGTTTGATTTTTTCTTTTTTATTATGTATTGTTTTAGAACTTTCAGTTATTTATCAGTTTTGATCTATTCTTTTTCATTATTTATTTCATAACTTTCTGTTATTTGTGGGTTTGATTTTTTATTTTCATTGTTTTGTAATATTCTGTGTTATTCCCGTTCCTGTGTCCTGAAGTTTTTGTCGTCCATTCTTCCTGCTTCTGTCTCGGTCTTGTAGTTTTATTGTCATGTCCTTCCCCTTCTAACACACACACTTCCTGTTTCCTGTTTCCTGTTTACTGTGGATGGACACAGAGACAGCCAGACAGACAAAGACAGAGAGACAGAGTGAGTGTTGTTAGTTTGCTTCATGTCGCTGTTCGAACGCTGTGGATTCATTGTGGTGAGTCACACCGAGACAGAGACAGACAGAGACACAGACACAGAGAGACCGACAGAGATACAGACACAGAGAGGGAGACAGTAAGAGAGACAAACAGAGACAGACAGAGACAGACAGACAGACAGACAGACAGACAGAGAGAGACAGAGACAGACAGAGAGACAGACAATTTACCAGATTTAACTTTATATTACTGAATATTTGTGTTCATGTAGAGGCTTTATATTACTGATTATTCATGTGTTCGTGTAGAGGCTTTATATTACTGAATATTTGTGTTCATGTAGAGGCTTTATATTACTGATTATTCATGTGTTCATGTAGAGGCTTTATATTACTGATTATTCATGTGTTCGTGTAGAGGCTTTATATTACTGATTATTCATGTGTTCATGTAGAGGCTTTATATTACTGAATATTTGTGTTCATGTAGAGGCTTTATATTACTGATTATTCATGTGTTCATGTAGAGGCTTTATATTACTGAATATTTGTGTTCATGTAGAGGCTTTATATTACTGATTATTTGTGTTCATGTAGAGGCTTTATATTACTGATTATTTGTGTTCATGTAGAGGCTTTATATTACTGATTATTCATGTGTTCATGTAGAGGCTTTATATTACTGAATATTTGTGTTCATGTAGAGGCTTTATATTACTGATTATTTGTGTTCATGTAGAGGCTTTATATTACTGATTATTTGTGTTCATGTAGAGGGTTTATATTACTGATTATTCATGTGTTCTTTATATTAGGGCTGCACCTAACGATTATTTTTTGATTGATAAATCTATCGATTATTTTTTGATTAATCGATTAATCTATCGATTATTTTTTTTTATTGATCTAACTTTTTTTTTATTACTTGATTAATATAACAAAGAATTTACTGAAATTAACATTTTAAAACTTGTCATACACTGCAGGGCATTATTCCCCAACAAAAACTAGCCCAGACTTAACTGCTAATCTGTGTTTGACAGTCTGATATAAAGTCTCTCCAAAATAAAACTAATGCGAGCTTGTTCCACTCTAGTCAAAGGAATGTAGTGTAATCTACATTTAACAATCCAACAGGAGTAACAAAAGTTCCTCTTTGTTTCAGTAACAAACCTCAAATCTAACAGTCCAACAAAACATCTGACAGTGAAATTACTGCAGTTTGAATAACACTCAAACTTTTCTCTAACAGAAATAATTATAACTCGTCCTTTCTTTCTGCATCACAACAGTCCAGCCTTAAGGCGCACCGCTGCCTGCTGATGTGACTGCTGTGTTTTCATATTTATAAGCACGTTCCTCTCATTTATGACGTTATACAAGCTCCTGCACAGCTGACAACCACATCCTGTCAATGTTTCAAAATAAAATGCATTGTATCAGCAGCTGATGGCGTTCTGTCCACAGAGACACAGTCAGGGGGCTTTTGTTTTAAAAGGGAAGCAAGGAAGTCGAGGTAAAACAAAAGTCTTAGTATTTCCTCATCTCTGTGACAGAGAGACTAAACTGCAGTATAAAGCGGTACAGAGTCAACTAACACGAGCGTTACGTAAAAAAACGGCGAGCCACCGTTTCTGTGACTGTTCTGCAGCTGACGTGCGGCTCAGACGCGCCTGACAGGCGCTGCTCAGGGGCGCAGCGTGCGCGCTCTAACCTGATACACAAGCGCTGAAACAAAAACAACACGCACAGCGCTGCGTGAAACGGTACGACGTAATCGATTATGTTGACATGTCGCCCCAGTCCTACTTTATATTTCTGATTATTCATGTGTTCATTGAGAGGTTTTATATTTATTTGTTTGTTTGTTTATTGTTTATTGACAGAGTTGATAAACATGTAAATACAAACATGATCTAAGTAAAATTAGACATGTGAAAAAACATACAAGTTTGCAGATGTAAATTTCATCCTTCAACTTGTCTGTAGTCTAAAACAAGAGCATTCAAAATTACTCAAAGATCTAAAATATAATAATAATAATAATAATAATAATAATAATACGTTACAAAACAGTACATGCATACACATACATATACATACATACACACACACACACACACACACAACAATGAATAGTAATAATAATAAAACAAAATAATGATAATTTTTAAACAGCAGTCACACGAGGTTCTAGGAAGCACATATTTTAGTAGCTGTTGTTGTTTCAGAGATACAGACATTTTTATTGAGCTTTCAGGTTGGGTCCATATCTGTGGACCTCTGCAAGTCATACTGAAACTTCTACACTTGAGCTTGAAGAGGTTTATATTCATAAAACAGAGGGTCTGAGGGAGCATTTATTGCTGGACCATGTTATGGCTCTTTCTTTTGCAGGATCTGTAGATTCTTGTAATAACTAAGATAAGTGCTGCAATATAACATTATTATAATTTAAGTGAGGCTCAAATAGTGACTGATACAAAGTTAAAAGAGCTTCAAGTGGGAGATGTCGCAGTTTGAAAAATAGGCCAACATATTTGGATAATTTCATTGTTAATTCATCAATATGGGTTTTAAAGTTCAGATATTCATCAATATAAACCCCAAGAAATCTTATGGATTTTACCCTCTCGATAGCTTTATGATTATCTTGATGTGTCTACAGTATTATTTCAGTTCCTATTTGAGCGGAATACTATAAAATGTGTTTTGCTTGTATTAAGGGATGATTTATTGCATTTAAACCAAGTGTTTAGCTTAATCAATTCCTCATGTATATTATTTTGGAGATGATCTAAGTTTTTGTTAGATAAAAATAGGTTTGTATCATTAGCAAATATTACTTTGTGTAAGATACTAGAACAATTTACAGAATCACTTATATATAAGATAAAGAGGAGTGGTCCAAGAATTGATCCCTGAGGGACCCCATATTTGATGGTTTCATTTTGAGATCTGATACAGTTTACATATACTTATTGCTCCCTTCCATACAAATAACTTCTGAACCATCGAAGTGCTGTACTCCTGACACCATAAGGATGGTGTTTTCCGAGGAGGGTTTCGAAATCAATAGTATGAAAGGCTTTCGATAAATCAAGAAAAATCCCAGTACCACACTCACCTTTACCTGCAGCATCATTTATTTGTTCAGTTAGGTCAAGAATTGCCATACAAGTAGTTCTATTTTCCCTAAAGCCATTTTGTGATGATATCACTGTGATCATTCATGTGTTAATTTAGTTTTATATTACTGATTATTCATGTGTTCATTGAAAGACTCTGTACTGCTTTTATTTTCTCAACTCATGTAAAACAGGAAGTGCTGAAGCAGCTGCAGGGCACCATAGAAGAAGAGTCTGGAGAGGCGTCTGGTTCTCAGCTGGAGCTCATCGAGAAACTGAAAGGTGAATGAAACAAACACAAGATTATTATTATTATTATTGTTGTTGTTGTTATATTATTTTAGATTACTGTTGTTATTATTATTATCATCATTATTATTATTTTTATTACCAGTACTATTATTAATGTAATTACAACTGTTATTATTATTATTAATGAGTCTGGATCGTGACAGGCTCTGCTCTGAGATTTTACTGCACACCAACACATTAACAACACAAAACTACAACATGAACAAAAAACATGTAACATGAAACTGCTTCACTCAGCAGGAGGAACATGTTTGTGTCTGCAGTGATCCGTGAAGGGAAATGCTGCTAACGCGACTGTTGACACGTTTAGACTTTTTCTTCATTATTTTGTATTATTTATGTTTAAAAACTAAAATTGCTGTGTAGAAAGATAATTGACTGACTCATTCTGTGCGTGGTCTCCTCCTCCAGAGATGAGCCTGGACTCTGCAGGTTTTAAGCCCAGGTCCAGGCCTCCCCAGCCCCCCTCGTCCTCTTCCAGCTCGGCCTCTTCTGGTTCAGGAGCTCCTGGAGGAGCAGCAGGAGGATCCGGAGCTCCAGGCCCGACCGCCACCGGCATCCCCAGGAGAGGGCTGCCGACTGCGGGCAGAGACAGCCACGACCGCTGCCTGGAGGAGCTGGAGAAAGAGAGGTACTACTGACAATACCATCAGTACTACAGAGAATACTATCAGTACTACTGAGAGCACCATCAGTACTACAGAGAATACCATCAGTACTACAGAGAATACTATCAGTACTACTTAGAGTACCATTAGTAATACTGAGAGTACCATCAGTAATACTGAGAATACCATCAGTACTACTGAGAATACTATCAGTACTACAGAGAATACTATCAGTACTACAGGGAATACCATCAGTACTACTGACAGCACCATCAGTACTACTGACAGCACCATCAGTACTACCGACAGCACCATCAGTACTACTCATCAGTACTACTGCCTGTAGTGTTCCTCAGTGCAGGAGATGACGGCGTGAATTTATCAGCACACCTTAAATTTCTACTTTGACCGTCCGTTTTTATTGTTTCTGTTGGGTGACCTTCACTTTCAGAGGTGAGCGGATCTTCAAGTGTTTAAAAAACATATTTGATTTCAGGCGGATTATGTGAACTGCATTTATTTTAACCCTCACATGGAGGAAAAAAGCGTCGCAGTGATGTCGTTCTGTGCGCTTGGGCAGCTTTAAACCCCTGCTCTTACCTGACAAGGAGTCAGAGCTCCAACCTCCTGATTATAAATCCTCTCAGTGTAACGTGCAGCCCCGTCCCGTGGACGATTAATGGCGTGCAGCCCCGTCCCATGGACGATTAATGGCGTGCAGCCCCGTCCCGTGGACGATTAATGGCGTGCAGCCCCGTCCCATGGACGATTAATGGCGTGCAGCCCCGTCCCGTGGACGATTAATGGCGTGCAGCCCCGTCCTTCGCTCTGTTTCAGTGGTGAACAGGAAACACCCAGAGCTGCCGACCTGTATTCCTGTCTGCAGCAGAAACGTTAAATAGATTGAGGGTCTCTGTGTTCGAAGGGTTAATTTTGGTTCTAAAGGTCGTACAGTGGACTCTTTTGGACTGCTGGATGTTTGTCTTTCTTGTTTTTTATTGTCCCTCCTGTGTGTTTTGTTCTGCTTTGTGATTGGCTGCTGCTCCCGGACAGGTCTCTCCTATTGGCCGAGCTGGAGAAGGAGGAGAAGGAGAAGGACTGGTACTACGCTCAGCTGCAGAACCTCACAAAGAGGATCGACAGTCTGCCGCTCACGGAGAACGTAACTATCTGATCAGGTGTAAGCTTTCGTCAGAGTCGGGCCGGCGCCGTCACTCACCGGCTTTGTGTTTCAGTTCACTCTGCAGACCGACATGAGCCGCCGCCAGCTGGAGTTCGAAGCTCGCCAGATCCGCTCGGCGATGGAGGAGCAGCTGGGCTCCTGTCAGGAGATGGAGAGGAGGGCTCAGGTATGCCTGCGCTCACCTCGCCCATCAAATCAGTGCACAACAGAAACCGCCACCTGCGCTCACCTCCGCACATGGCGCTCAGCGGTGTGCACGTGAGCGCGGGCTGCGGTGAAACTCCCCGTCGGGTCTCAGCCGGTCTGAGACGGCGAGGACTGATGGCGGGGCGGTAAATCTGTTATCAGGCGTCACTCTGACCGGCTGACACAAAGACCACTTCCTGTCCTGCTCTCTGTCTCAGCCGGCGAGAGATAAATGAGGGCCACCCTTTCCCACAATGCACCGCAGCGGCCCGGCCGTAACCAGCAGATAAACTGGTTTCATTAACTCAGCTGGTCTGTCGTCTTCAGCTCTGACTCATTATGTCCTCCCCTCTGTGTCCTCCCCTCTGTGTCCTCCCCTCTGTGTCCTCCTCTCTGTGTCCTCCTCTCTGTGTCCTCCCCTCTGTGTCCTCCTCTGTGTCCTCCCCTCTGTGTCCTCCTCTGTGTCCTCCTCTGTGTCCTCAGGCTCGAGTGTCTCGCATTCAGCAGATCGAGAAAGACATCCTGAGACTGGGAGCTCGTTTACAGGTAACCTCACACTCACACACTCACACACTCACTTACACACACACACATTCACACACTCACTCACACACACACACACACACACACACACACAGTGAGACACACACACACACACACATGCACACTCACTCACACACACTCTCACACACACACAGAGTGAGACACACACACTCACTCACACACACACAGTGAGACACACACACAGTGAGACACACACGGTGAGACACACACACACACACACACACACACAGTGAGACACACACACACACACACACACACACACACACACACACACAGTGAGACACACACACCCACACACACACACGTGTTTTTGTGACTTTTATTTAAAAATGTTGGTGTGTTTTGTGGTGGACGTTTTGACTCTCAGCCTGTAAAGACAGAACTTCTCTGGTCCGAGCTCGTCTGAGGTGGACTGACCAGTCCGCTTTCATCAGGGACGTCTCGTCCACCAGGGCCGTCCACACTGTGTCCAACTCAGGGTTCGCTGCGTCTGTGACGGTGTGGGTGTGTTAAAGCCCGTGGCATCATGGGTAACTTCACACCCGTGA
The DNA here is from genome assembly GCF_026936395.1 of Plectropomus leopardus. Lineage (NCBI taxonomy): Eukaryota > Metazoa > Chordata > Actinopteri > Perciformes > Serranidae > Plectropomus > Plectropomus leopardus. The sequence continues at coordinate 30,959,656 of NC_142195.1, forward strand.
AGGCAACATACGCTGCCATTGAGACGACAGACGTGATGTTTTTAGCTCCTCCCTCCGCGTCTGTCGTCGTTTATTAACAGCTGCTGATGTTCACACGTTTGTTTTGTTTTCTCAGTAATTCTGTAAAAACTGGAGTTTTATAGACTTTTTACATTGTCTACATTTAAATTACCCTAAATCTTTTGTTTTGGTTTTTAAATTCTTCAGCAGTTAATTCCTCAAAGGGTTAACCTTTTTTAGGATTTTAGATGAATATGTCAGACAGATATTTGTTCATTTATTTATCGGTCACCTGTTCTCTCTCAGGTGGAGGAAGGTCAGGGGGCGAGCGATGGCAGCGGATTACCTGGAGCTCAGGTGAGCGACCTGTCCTTTGTTTTTCTTTGTGCTCTTCACTTAACATCTCTTTTCTTTTTAAATCTGTTGTTTTTCCTCCTCTAGAGCTCCAGCAGCCGTTTGGACCACGAGCCGGCCAATGAGGCGAGCTACTCTGTGCCTCGACGAATCACCAGCCACCTGGGAACCAAGGTTGGCTCTTCTGCTCAGTAACCCCGACTAATGTTTTCTCACCTCAGCAACCAATCAGCAACCAGAATACTGAATTCCCTGAACGACATCGCCTCTGTGCACGCTGTAAAAAGTTGTCTGTGGGTGCACACTGTAAAAATTAGTGGCTGTACACTGTAAGAAGTTGTCTGTGGGTGCATATTTTAAATAGTTTGTAATTATATGCTGTGAAAATTTGACTGTGGGTGCTTGCTGTAAAATGTTGTGTGTGCTGCCCCCTGCAGGTAGAGATGGTGTACAGTCTTCTGTCCATGTTGGGGACTCATGATAAAGACGACATGTCACGGACGCTGCTCGCCATGTCGAGCTCGCAGGACTCTTGCATCGCTATGCGACAGTCTGGCTGTCTGCCGCTGCTCATCCAGCTGCTGCACGGCAACGACAAGGATTCCCTGTTGCTAGGTAACCCTTAGGGGATGTTTCTGTCCTTTGATCCATTGATTTTTGTTGCCATGGTAACTCTGTCATCTCACCTGCCTCCTGTTGCCCAGGTAACTCTCGGGGCAGCAAAGAAGCTCGTGCCCGAGCGTCAGCGGCGCTGCACAACATCGTCCACAGTCAGCCGGACGATAAGAGAGGCCGGCGTGAGATCCGAGTGCTCCACCTGTTGGAACAGGTGCGTCATTACTGCGAGGCGTGTTGGAGCTGGCAGGAGAACCACGAGAGGGGCGTCGACCAGGAGGACAACCCCAGTGAGTGATGTCACACACACACTAGCCAATCAGGAGGGTCCTCCGATCACATGATCGAACTGTATTTACATCACCGACAGCCGTCGACGGTTATGTTTCTGTTTGTAATCCGGGATGTTTTTTCCCGCTCATTTCAGTTTCTGTTTATTGATCTAATCTATAATGATTATTATTATTTGACTCTTTGTCCTCAGTTTGTTTATTGATCGAATCTATAATGATTATTATTTTTTTGACTGTCTTCAGTGCCGTCTCCAGTGGAGCATCAGATCTGTCCGGCCGTCTGCGTCCTCATGAAACTTTCCTTCGATGAAGAACATCGACACGCGATGAACGAACTCGGTGAGAATCAGAAATACCTCACGGATCCTCGGAGGGAAATCGCGCTTTGTTACAGTCGCTCTGATGCCGGCAGAGAGAATTATAGTTTATTTATTCTTATACACTGGTGTTGTTGCTTATGTCTATAAGCAACAACACATTTATTTCACTACATTTTTTAAAATAAAATGTGCACTTTTACTCACTTTTACTCCACTACATCCCCCTAAAGATTTTAGTCACTTCTTGGATAAGGAAGGAAGGAAGGAGAGAGGAAAGGATGAAGGAATGAACCAGTGGGAAGGAGAGAAAGACTTTATTTTCTACGGAGTAAATGTTATAATTCTAACCACTTGCTTTTTTATTAACCCTTAGAAACCTGAATCATTTTTTTGTGAAGCCATCAGATTCTTTCCACAGTCATTTAAAGGCATTAATCTCCCACAAACTGCAAAAAGTCAGTAAAAACGTTTTCAAATAACAAGGAAAAAATATCAAGAAATGTAGATTTAGAATTAAAAACTTAAAATTAGGCTACAGAATAAATACTTTACTTTCAATATTGTAGTATATTTGAAATGACGAAACGGTAAACATCAGATACTCTGACGTTGACTCAGTAGTATTTTTGGGAGTTTTTCCTCATTGGATGTGAGGGTCCGAGCACAGAGGGGCGGTGCCTGCTGTAAAGCATGATGATGGGCTAGAAATAAAGTTAAATTGATTAAACTAATATTTTCACAGCAGACTGTAACTTCCACCAGAGTCTGTTTCTGCTCAGAGATCTCAGCGTCTCCTCAGCCGGGACTGTCGGCTGATTATGGAGCTGTCGGCTGATTTCAGGAGCTGTCGGCTGATTTAAGGAGCTGTCGGCTGATTTCAGGAGCTGTCGGCTGATTTAAGGAGCTGTCGGCTGATTTCAGGAGCTGTCGGCTGATTTAAGGAGCTGTCGGCTGATTTCAGGAGCTGTCTGCTGATTTTTTCGAGCTGTCAGGAAGATGCTGTGATGTTTTCAGTCAGTGTTGGTTGTATTCAGAGTTTCTGGTGTTGTCCTTTAAATGTGTTTCCTGTCTGGTTCACTGGGTTATTTGTCCCTGCAGGCGGTCTGCAGGCGGTGGCGGAGCTGCTGCAGGTGGACTGCGAGATGTTTGGTCTGAGCAGCGACCACTACAGCGTCACTCTGCGGAGATACGCCGGGATGGCGCTCACCAACCTCACTTTTGGAGACGTTGCCAATAAGGTTGGAAAAAAACACAAACAACATGTCACACACACACACACACACACACACACACACACATACACACACACACACACACACACACACACACACACACACACACACACACACATACACACACACACACACACACGTCTCAGGAGCCAGTCAGATCTAAGCTGTACGTGGTTGTTTTCCCATCAGGCCACGCTGTGCTCGATGAAGGGCTGTATGAGAGCGATGGTCGCACAGCTCAAATCTGACAGTGAAGACCTGCAGCAGGTAAACTCACCTGTCACCATGGCAACCCCCTGAGTTCTGTAGTAACTGTTTCTCCTGGTTTTATTTTAATTTTTCTGTTGTCACTGAGATGTTTTTATTTCTTGCTCAGATGTTTTTCTTACATTTATTATTGTGTTCAGAGTGGTGGACATGAACTCTGTCTCAGTTTTGGAAAATTTATTTTTCCTTTTGTTTATTTCTTTAGGTGATAGCGAGCGTGTTGAGGAACTTGTCATGGCGTGCGGATGTCAACAGTAAGAAGACGCTGCGTGAAGTCGGCAGTGTGCGTGCGCTGACGGGCTGTGCTCTCGAGGTCCAGAAGGTAAATAAAAACAAAGTTTGGCCCAAAGCCTGAGCCAGCTCTAACTATGAGAGCCAGCCCTAACTCAAAGCTGTTTCAAGGTGGAAAGTCTTCAGTCGACTCTTAAGCGTGGAGACGGTTTCTGTCTTCTGGACTGAAAATGGTCCATGGTTCCACAGAAGGGGGCGCAATAGCTGAAGGTTCTGGCTCCTGGTTTTCTTCAGGGTCCCTTTAAGGAATGAGTCATGTGGCGGGGGGGCGGGGTTATGTGTTTACATTGTGTGATGAGCATGGCGGTGAGTCATTCTGTGGTGGTCGGCAGAAGCTCTGAAGCGTCAGATATTGATAGGCGATCTGTGTTTAAATCGGTTTGTTTTTCTTCTTCTGCTTCTCCAGGAGTCGACCCTGAAGTCCGTACTAAGCGCGCTCTGGAACCTGTCAGCTCACTGTACCGAGAATAAGGCGGATATTTGCGCCGTAGACGGGGCTCTGGCCTTTCTGGTGGGAACACTAACACACCGCAGCCACACCAACACACTCGCCATCATTGAGAGTGGTGGCGGCATCCTGCGCAACGTGTCCAGCCTCATTGCCACCAATGAGGCGCACAGGTAAACAACAGTAAACAGGTAAACAACAGTAAACAGGTAGACAACCTGGGCCGGCTGCGTAGAGAAGCACTGATGTTTCTCTCCCTGTGTGTCGTCTTGCAGGCAGGTCCTGCGTGAACATGGCTGCCTGCCGACGCTGCTGCAGCACCTGAAGTCCCATAGTTTGACCATTGTGTCCAACGCCTGCGGGACACTCTGGAACCTGTCAGCCAGAGACGCTAAAGACCAGGAGGCATTATGGGAGCTGGGCGCTGTGGGCATGCTGCGCAACCTCATTCATTCACGGCACAAGATGATCGCCATGGGCAGCGCTGCCGCCCTGCGTAACCTAATGGCTAACCGGCCGGCGCGCTACAAGGACGCCAGCGTGGTGTCCCCGGGCGCTGGCGCCCCGTCATTGCACGCCCGCAAACAAAAGGCGTTGTTCGAGGAGCTGGACGCCCAACAGCTGTCAGAGACCTTCGACAACATTGACAACCTGAGCCCCAAGGCGGCGCACAGGAAGGGGCGGGGATGTAATGGTGCTGGAGGCGGAGGAGGGAGCACAACACGTTCGTACGCCAACACGCCAGTGCTCTCGAGCCCAAAGAACGGAGATGGATCAAAGAGGACAAGCGAGGAAGCGGCATACGCTCGCCCGGTGTTCCCGCCCAGTGTGCGAGCGTCTAGCGACAGTCTCAACAGTGTGACCAGCGCTGACGGCTACGGCAACCGTGGCAAGACCAAACCGTCATCAGAGCCCTTCTACTCTTCAGACGAAAGCGGCGCCAACAAGTGCTGTGTCTACAGGAAGTACCCAGCTGACCTGGCACACAAGATCCGCAGCGCCAACCACATGGCGGACGATGATGGCGCGGAGCTGGACACGCCCATCAACTACAGCCTGAAGTACTCCGACGAGCAGCTGAACTCTGGGAGACAGAGTCCGAGTCACCGCGGCAGCATCGAGAGCGACGAGGATGACGAGCTGGACACCAGGCTGGGGAGGAGGAATGACGGCGGCGACTCAGCGCCGACCAGCAGCCGCATGGCGTCTGTTCCGCAGCAACGCTACGGCGTGACCACGGGGGCATCAAACTACGGTGGCGAGTCGACAGGTGAGCAGCCAATTGACTACAGCCTAAAATACGGCGCGGATGCCACCCGCAAACCGCTGTTCAAGCCAGAAGAGACCGCCACACCCTCTGTCCCTCCTCCTCCGTCCTCCTCTACAAACAAGCTCCGGCCCCCCGCATCCTCAGCCAATCGAACGGTGCCAAAAAGCAACCAGGAGTCAACGCAGACGTACTGCGTGGAGGACACGCCCATTTGCTTCTCCAGAGGCAGCTCGCTCTCCTCGCTGTCATCAGAGGAGGAAGAGGAAGATGGTGATGTCATCGGGAGGAAGAGGAGGGGCGGGAGCAGCGGCGGCGGCGGTGGCGGCGGCAGTAATGACTATCCAACACTTCCTGTTAGCGAGAAAGATGCACATGAGCAGCAGCAGCGACAGCAGAAGGAGGCGGAGAGCCAGACCGCCACAGCTGTGGCCGCCCCATCCTCAAGGGGAAGACGAGGTCACCATCACCATCATGGCCACGCCCACCACCATCACCACCACCATGTCACATCATCGGGCGCCAGGACTCCGAAGAGTCCTCCGGAGCAGCCGTACGCTCAGGAGACCCCGCTGATGTTCAGCCGCTGCACGTCCGTCAGCTCCCTCGACAGCTTCTCCACCTCCTCAATCGCTAGCTCCGTGCGCTCCAGCGAACCGTGCAGTGGCGTGCCGAGCGGCGTGGTCAGCCCCAGCGACCTGCCTGACAGCCCAGGACAGACCATGCCACCGAGCCGCGCCAAAACACCGCCGCTGCCACCGCCAGCACAGAACGCAAAGGAGGAGAAGACAAAGAAGAAGGATGAGGAGGAGAGCAGCGCCGATGTCCTGCTGCACTTTGCCACTGAGAGCACGCCGCACGGCTTCTCCCGAGCCTCAAGTCTGAGCGCGCTCAGTCTGGACGAGCCGTACATCACTGCAGAGTTGAAGGAGGAGGAGGAGGGAGCAAAGGAGGACAGGAAGGAGGATCCGGCAGCAGTGAAACCCATTCTCGACGAATCGGACGATGATGACGACATTGAGATCCTGGAGGCGTGCATCAACATGGCGATGCCCAAGTCATCACGGAAACCAAAGAAACAGCAACAAGCAGCACCACGGAAACCCAGCCAGCTTCCTGTTTACAAGCTCCTCCCACCTCAAAGCCGCACTCATTCACAGCAGAGGAAGGACGTACCGCTGCCGCCACCAGAGGAGGTGCCCAGAGTTTACTGTGTTGAGGGAACACCACTTAACTTTTCCACCGCCACCTCGCTCAGTGACCTCACCATTGACTCCCCCCCTAATGAGGAGGCAGCAGCAGCTGCACCAGTAGCCCTGCCCACTACCAGCCAGAGGAGAGGGGCCGGACTTCCTGAGGGTGAGAACGGTGACGACATCCTTGCTGAATGCATCAGCGCCGCCATGCCTAAAGCCAAACCCAGAAAACCAATCAGAGCAGCTGCCAACAGCGAGCACCTCCAAGCCCCACCTCTTCCTCCTCCAGTCCCGCCCCCTCTCAGCCTGCAGCAGCAGAAGAAGAAGCCGACATCACCCGTGAAGCCGATGCCTCAGCGGGTGGCGTACGGCGTCGCCACGGCAACAGTTGCCAAAGCAAAACCAGGGTTTGCCTTTGATTCGCCGCATCACTACACGCCTATCGAGGGCACGCCATGCTGCTTCTCACGCAACGACTCGCTCAGCTCGCTCGACTTCGACGAAGACGACGGTGGCGAGAAGGACGAAGAGAAGAAAACTAAAGAAGATGGCAGAAAGAGGAAGCAGCAGACGGCGGCGGTTTTCCCTCGAACCAAACCTGTGACCAACGCCACAGCGTCAGACGAGAAGCAGAAGTTCGCCATTGAGGACACGCCTGTATGCTTCTCCAGGAACTCCTCACTCAGCTCGCTGAGCGACATCGACCAGGAGAACAACAACAAGGAGTTCGCTCCACCGCCGCCACCGCCGCCGCCCCCTTCCGAGCAGCAAGATGGAGGCAAGGCAGGAATGAAGTCTCCTCCTCCCCCACAGGAAGAGCTGAAGCCACGTCCCCCTGCGACCAGCGGCTATGCCCCCAAAGCATTTCACGTGGAGGACACGCCCGTCTGCTTCTCCAGGAACTCGTCGCTGAGCTCACTGAGCATCGACTCAGAGGACGACCTGCTGCAGGAGTGCATCAGCTCTGCCATGCCCAAGAAGAAGAAGAAGGCTGCCACCGCCACGCAACTTCCTGTCCCGAAGTCTGAAGATGACATTTTGGCTGAGGAGGAGCCTTCAGAGGTCCCAAGAAGCCCCGCCTCCCCTGACTCAGAGTCGTTTGATTGGAAAGCCATTCAGGAAGGCGCCAATTCCATCGTCAGCAGTCTAAATGCCGCGGCTGCAGCCGCCTCATCACTGTCCCGCCAACCATCATCAGACTCGGACTCTGTGCTGTCCCTGAAGTCCGTGGGCTCGCCGTTCCGCCTGCCAGCAGCCAATAACAACGCAGAAGAGGAGGTGGAGGAGAAGGAGGAGGAGGCAGCGGTTAAGCGAGGGGCAAGGATCCTGAAGGGTGGCGAGCGCAGCACACTGGAGGCCAGGAAGGAGGAGGAGGAGGCGGCGAAGGCCTTGAGAGGTGGGAAGAAGGTCTACAGGAGTCTGATTACGGGCAAGCCAAGGGCAGAGCCAGCTGCCAGGGGGCGGAGCAAACCCAGAGCAGCTGCTGTGGCAAAAGCGCCAGGGAGCGGCGACAGTGCCGACAGAGGAGGCGGGTCCTCTCGGGACTCCACGCCGTCTCGCTCTTCCACAGCAGCCAATCAGAAAGGAGGGAGGCTGCTACAGGCGCCGCGTACGGCGTCTCCAGGAAGTGCGTCATCATCATCCTCGTCGGCTTCCAGGCCGGCCAAACAGAGCGGGACAGTGAGGAGCGGCGGCGGCATCCCGAGGAGCGAGTCGGCGTCGAGGGTCAGTGGCTCTGCGGCGCTCAAGAAGCAGAAGGCGGAGCCAGAAAAGCCAGCGCTGGTCCGTCAGTCGACCTTCATCAAAGAGGCGCCAAGCCCAACGTTGAAGAGGAAGCTGGAGGAGTCTGCGGCCGCAGCAGCGGCTGCTGCAACAGGATTAGAGTCACCGTCCAGCCCTGACACGCCGTTACCATCAACAACCAGGAGACACGACATCAACCGCTCGCACTCAGAGAGCCCATCACGCCCGCAGGATGTGACATCATCACGCTTCAGCCGCACCGGCACCTGGAAACGGGAAAACAGTGGCGGCGGAGGAGGAGGGAGCGGTGGTAAGCACTCGACGTCGTTACCACGCGTAGGGACGTGGAAGAGGACAGGAAGCTCATCATCAGTGCTGTCGGCGTCATCAGAGTCCAGCGAGAAGGGAAGGAGCGAGGAGGAGAGCGCCGTGAGGTCGAAGGGGACATGGAGAAAGGCAAAGAGTGGCGCTGACTCATCAGTAGGGCGGAGCTTCACGGACAAATCAGAAGACGTGTGGGTGCGTCTGGAGGACTGTCCCGTCAACAACCCGCGCTCCTCCTCTTCATGTTCAGCTCGCTCTCCCTCCTCCACCAATGCTCCACCCGTCATCGACAGCCCCGCCCCCTCAAAGATCCCCTCCTCCTCCTCGTCCTCCTCCTCCAACCTTAACCTGCGCCGCAGCTGCGAGAGCCTCGACGACAAACCGCAGCCTGAACGCCAGCAGCCGCAGCCGCAGCCGCAGCCGCAGCAGCAGCAGCAGCAGCAGCGCAGTCAGCAGCGCAGCGGTGCTGTGGCAGCAAGAGTCAGCCCCTTCAACTACACGCCGAGCCCCAGGAAGAGCAGTGCTGATGTCACCGCCACCGCCGCACCAACGACTACCACCACCTCGTCCTCGACGACCCCGACACGACCTTCACTCATCCCCACGCCTGTCACCAAGAAACGGGAGCCCAAGGGCGGAGAGGGCGGCGGCGGCGGCGGCAGCAGTGGTGGAGAGCGTGGGTCGTACATTGTGACGTCAGTGTGAAGAGAAACAGGAAGTAGACTTGAAATAGGTAGATACAAGAAAGCCAGGACAGGAAGTGTAAATATGCAGAAACGGGAAGTGTTTGTGATCTGAACTGTAGGCAAAGCCACGCCCCCTCACCTCCCTCTCTCCCCTCATTGGCTCCTCCCACATGTCAGTCAAACTTTTTATGTTTTTTTTACCACTAAAATAACGTGTAGCGCTTAGCCCCACCCCCTCTGCCTGTGTCCCTGCATGGCCCCGCCCCCTTAAAGATGACAGTTACTATGGTGATGTAACGATGATGGTGATGTTTCAGCTCGCGGTAGCGTCTCAGCTGATCTCAAGTTTCTGTGTCTCTCCTTAAAGGGACAGTTCGTGTTTTCGTCCACAGTCAGTTTGAAGGAGCAGAATTAAGACAGACACTGAAACTGAAACATCAGAGACGTCCAAAACACGTCCAAACAAAACCCAAAACATCTTATGTCCTCAACCTGAAAGATCAGAGACGTCCTACTGTGGACAGAAAAACATCAGTATCAGTTTAAATGTGAAACATGCGTTGATCATGTTTTTCCACCTTTTTGTCAGACTGAACCTGATGAGGAAACTCTTTTATTTCCTCTTCAGAGTTTTCAGACTGCAGAGAAATCACTGATTCAACATCTGTGAACTCTGCTGCTGCTCTGCGGCTGCTCTGCTGCTGCCTCCGTCAGTCAGGTAGTTTGTGTCATTGTGTGACTTTGGCGTTTAAAGGGTTCGTTTAGAGCTGATTGGATGGAGCATGAATGAACGGTTCTGTTTCACTTTCACTGCTCCATATGTTCTGCTGCTCCGTCTGTGCCCAAAGTGCAGTATAAATGACTTGTTTGTGGCAGCTTCTATAATTAAATAATTGCGCGTAAAAAACTCTGTGACAGACTAATAAAACCGTCTCAGTTCATCTTGTCGGTGGTTCAGTCAGTCGAGATCTTCAACGATCAGCAGCTTCGGTTTGGTTGGTTGCATCAGTTTAACGGAGCGGAGCATCGCAGTGAATCAGACCATCTGGATTTTAAACAAAGTGACACCTCGTCGACCTGCCTGAGCCCGAACGTTGTCCATCGACATTGGTACTGATGTTTTGTTTCGGCCTGGTCAGCAGGATATCCGTGAGCTTCAGTGTCTGTCCTCCTGCTGCTCCTCCAAACCGACTCCTTCCGTAGTAAACAGGAAATCATCCGAGCTGTCCCCGTCAGTTATTTTGTCTTTGGGGATGTGACACCTCGGAGGATGTCCACACATATTAAAAATGTCCTCCTGCATTGTTCACAGCTGCATCAGATGAGATGATGAATCGGCTGCAGAAGTTTGAGAGCAAACGAGTTGATGCGTAGACGAGCTGAACAGGAGCTATTTGTAAAGATGTTTAACTCTGTCAGACGGTTTAAAACCAGATGTTCACTCAGAGACCAGCGGATGGACTGGAAACACTTACTGGTTCCAGTTGAGTCCCTGATGGGAGGAACAGTTACCGAACTTCCTGGTGAATTTAGAGACTTTTATTTGATAAATGGTCTGTTGGTGGGAACTTCCTGCTCTGTCGCCTTGGAAACAGATAACACTGTAAAATGTAAGTTATTGCTGTAAACCTTCAAACCTTTGAAGCACATAATTTAAAACTAAAGTGATTTTTGCCAAAAAACAGTTTCCACAGTGTTCTTCATGGCTATAACTTGACTCACTGTTTTTCTGTTGATGCTGGAAAGCCACTTTTTGGTCAGATGTTAAAAAAACTAATGATGAAATAAAGTTCAACATTTTAGCTGCAAACCTGAACTGGCTGGTGGAGTGATTGTTGAAAGTTCGAGCAGTGCTCGTCTTCACATCATCACAGAGATTATGAAGGGTTAGCGTTAGTGTGTCTGTACTGAGAAATGAGATTTCTGCTTTAGTTTATGGACCTGTTTTTCTTGTGCTTTTTTAAAGTGCTTTTATTTTACAGCTTTGACTCACCGACAGACGGATCATCAGAAAGCGTCTTCTGTAAGTCCGCTCAGGGAGACGCCAGCACGCAGCTTTTCAACTGTGATTGTTTGTTTCAAATTTTTTATTGTGATTTGTGAATATTTTTGGATCATCATTGGTATTCTCAGACTGGCCTCTGAAAAGCAACCTGCTACAATCAACATTTAACGTGGTAAATAATGCCGCTCAACACTCATCTGTTCAGCTTTTCATGTGTGAAGTAAGTTGGACTCTGCTAAAAAAATGAGAAGTCATGGTAATATCTGCAGATCCAGAAGTGATTTATTATCAACTAACGTCAGTCATCTGTAGTTTAGCTGCTATTGTAATTTCATCTTCACTTAATTTGACTTTCATGATTTTGTATTTTGTGTCCCTTATTTTTATTTCACATTGGAAGTATCAGAGGTTTGTGTACTGTAAGTGTAAATGCTTGTCCTGATAGTCGGCCACCAGCGCTGTTCATGTTTTCGTGAATCCGCTACTGCTGTGTCACTGACAAGGCGAGTCAAACTGACGCCCAAAATCTACCACTTTTTGTCCAAATCTGAACCTGAATCACGGTGGCACTTTAAGCCAGAGTCCGACTTAAACCTGAATTTCGACTGTGAAGAAAATAAACTTGTTTTAGGTTAGAGTAGATTAGCTGAGATTAGATTTCACTTTATAATTTGTCTCACATCTTGGGATGTCAACCATTCATATATAAATACTAAAGTTCAAAAAAGGTTTAACCTGGTAACAAAGTCTACATTAAAACCACAGATCACTACAGACATCATGAAAAGTGGATGCCGAACATCTTCAAGAAACCTCAACGAGTCCGTTTGCTGCCGTAAAAGAAACCTGGGATTACCGTGACACGGACGACTTAGGACTAATTACTCTTAGTCTGTTTTTTCTTCAGCTGATGAAATCATCAACATAAATTACAGCAGGGACCATAACCGGAGCTTTTATTTTGTTCTGCTGAATCAGACACAGATAAAGTGTTTCTGTGTCATTTTCCAATCCATCTCTTATGTCTCTTATAGTCTCACATCTCTTTTTATCCATCCATCCTCATCCTCTCATCCAGGCCGGCTCTCAGCAGGACGATCAAAGTCCTCCAGACCTCCCTGTCCACTGCACCGTCCTCCAGCTCCCCCCTGAGGGAGCTCCAGGAGTTCCCAGACCAGATGAGATCTTTAATCCCTCCTGGTGTTCTGGCTGTGCCCAAGGCCTCCTCTAAAAGGAGGAACCAGGAGGATCCTCAGATGTTGAACCTCACCAACATGAAGGAGCAGCGGCTCTCCTCCAGCTCCCTCCAGATGTCTGAGCTTCTCTGCTCCATGAGGCCGATGGAGGCGACTCCGTCTGCAGCACCACAGTCCGACACAGTCCTCATCGCTGGGACACCAAACTTCCTGTCCGTCTCAGGCGCGCTTCTTCCCTCACTGAGAACCAGACCTGAGATACCTGAACTCGTCTCAGGGCAGAAACTCTCCACCCAGAGAACCACGTCCTCAGACGGGGGGTGCTGAGTCTCATCCCGCCCGATATGAAAGTCTGACCCGTCCTGCCCCGCCTGACCTCTGAGATCCTGTTTGTGTGAGTCTACATGAAAAATGGTCAGATTGCCTTTGAAAGTGAAGCGCAGTTTGACATTTTATTTTCTCCAATTAATAACTTTAGTCAGGTTTAGTGTCAAACTCTTATTTTGATACTCTAGACAGGAAGTGAAGCTGTGATGTTGTGTGTGACGTCACTTCACTTCCTGACGTCCTCTGTCTCCCTGTCTTTCTGTCTCTCTCTCTCTGTCTCTCTGTCTCTCAGTCTCTCAGGTAATGGACACTCAGAAGGTAAGCATCTGATTGATCAGTGATCAATAACATCTGAAGGTAAGAGACAGATCTGTTTTATGGAGGACAGAGAGGGACAGAGGATTAGCTCGCAGTTAGCTGTTAGCGGCTCTGTCTGATAGAGTCAGAATAACTCTGAGTGACAGATTTAGGGATCAGCAGCTTTCTGTCTCTGTCTCTGTCTGTCTGTCTGTCTGTCTGTCTCTGTCTGTCTGTCTCTGTCTGTCTCTGTGTCTCTCTCTGTCTCTGTCTCTCTACTGAGGTGTGTGTGTGTGTGGGGGGGATTCTTCTATTTGAGTGGTTCAGTTGTTCAGGTGTTGGGGGGCGTGTCTCTCTGCCGTGCAGTGAGGTGTGTACCGGAGAGCAGCGCTATGGTGGAGGATGTTTTGAAGCGAACAGGTAGGATGCGATTACCTGTCTTATGCATCGATGTCAGCTACGGCTTCGAGTGCGGGGACACTGGACACAAGAGGTCACACAGGCCGAACCGGGCCAGCTGAGGGCCCTGCTGAGAGCGGGGCGGTGCGGGAGGCCCGCTCCTGGTCCCGTCTCTCCCGTATTTCTCCTGATACAGAGGCCCCGACCGCGCGCATAATCTCTACTGAGGACCGGGGACACACGTCCGCCCGGTAATAGAAAGAGGGAAACTTAACGAAACATCCAGCAGCAGCTGGTTAGAGAGTAAATTCTAGAGATAGTTATTGTTTTGTTTTTATGAAAAGTGTCTGAATACAGACTGTGCGCCAGGTGTGTGTGTGCCAGGTGTGTGTGTGCGCATTTTGATACTAGAGCGCAACTCGTGCCGCACATCTCTGTCCAAACCAAAGTAACTGAGACCAAGAGATTAATTTTACTATTTTCAAAGAGTGAATAAAGGTGAGCCTAATAAAAACAAACATCACACAGGTGATTGATTGATTGATTGATTAATGCTGCTCTGATGATGATGATGGTGATGAAGATGATGGTGATGGTGATGAAGATGATGATGATGATGAAGATGGAGATGATGGTGATGGTGATAGTGATGATGGTGATTGTAGGTGCCAGCTAGTATTGTTTTAAGGTTTGTTGCCATGGTTACATCCAGGGTGGTGGGTCACGTGGTGGTGCATCAGCTGAGTATTGAAATCACCTATTCACCTGGTGAATGTGGGAACTGAGAGGGTGAAGGGGGAAGTCGTACTTTTGCTGACCGCATGATCTCAGGACATTTTTGGCTGTTTTTATGGACTATGGGAACATTCACCGATTGTTTTTTAGCAGCAATAAATACGCATAAATCAGCACCCCAGAGATGTTTTTATTGGACAGCCAGCGCGTCCGGCAGGTAAAGTTTTCCCCTGTTTAACCTTTCGGCGACTATTGTTTGTTTGTTTGATAGTCGCCTAATAGTGATGAAGATGGTGATGATGGTGATGAAGATGGTGGTGATGGTGATGATGGTGATAGTGATAGTGATGATGGTGATGATGATGAAGATGGTGATGATGGTGATGTGATGATGATGATGGTGATGAAGATGGCGATGATGGTGATGGTGATAGTGATGATGGTGATGGTGATGAAGATGGTGATGAAGATGGTGGTGATGGTGATAGTGATAGTGATGATGATGAAGATGGTGAAGATGGTGATGATGGTGATGTGATGATGGTGATGAAGATGGCGATGATGGTGATGGTGATAGTGATGATGGTGATGGTGATGAAGATGGTGATGAAGATGGTGGTGATGGTGATAGTGATAGTGATGATGATGAAGATGGTGATGATGGTGATGATGGTGATGTGATGATGATGATGAAGATGGTGATGATGGTGATGAAGATGGCGATGATGGTGATGTGATAGTGATGATGGTGATGGTGATGATGGTGATCAAGATGGGGATGATGGTGATGATGGTGATAGTGATGGTGATGATGATGAAGATGGTGATGATGGTGATGTGATGTGATGGTGGTGGTGATGGTGATGATGGTGATGTTGGTGATGGTGATGGTGATGATGGTGATGGTGATGATGAAGATGATGATAATGGTGATGATGAAGATGATGATCACCACCTTCATCATCATCATCATCATCATCATCATCATCATCATTGATTGTTTCTGGTGAAAAACAAACATTTTTCTGACAAAAACTCGAGTTTGTTTTTATATTTAAAAGACTATTTTTTGTTTGTTTTGTTTTCAAACAGGAAGCTCTGTGCAGGATCATCAGCACGTTGGCCAATAAGAATGAAGAGCTCCAAAACCTCCTGGAAACAGTCGACGCCACGCTGACGGGCCTGCAGGTCAGTGCATGATTGGCTAAGAGGGAGCAAAGGGGAGGGGCCAAGTTCAAAAAAATAAAATAACTAAAGTAAACTCTGTCCAATCAGGAGGAGTCTTGTAAGGTGATGTCAGAGCTGGAGGCGGAGCTCGAAAAGTTGTGCTCTGCTCTGGAGGAGAGGGGGGTGTGGCTTCGTGATGTCATCAGAGAGGAGACGCAGCGGAAAGAGACGGAGCTTCAGGTTTGAAAAAATCATCTGATTGTGATCTTTTTTCCTGTTTTTTTTTGTTTTTTCATTCGTCTTTACACCTTTTTTTTCACTTTGTGATCTGAAGTTCCTCTTAATTTATTTATGGTTTAATTCTCAAAGTCTATTATATATTTTTAAAAAATATTTATGATTATTTTTGAGAAACATTTTTCTCGTAAAAAGAACAATAATTCTGTCTTTCTTTATCCCATACACATCTTTACATTTAAAACTATTTTTTTCACACCGTTTCCTTTTAATGTATTCTTCACTCAGTTTGTTATTTACAAATTATTAAAGTATTTTTCGGATTTGTTTGTTTGGTTTTGCAGAAGCAGCTGTCAGAGGGAAAGTTCGCTTTGCAGTCGTGTGGAGAACTGCTCGACTTCGCAAATCAAACACTGACAATAACCAATGAAGAAGAATTCCTAAAGGTCACACGAGAGGACAATGAAAATAAAATCACAATTTGTCTGAAATCACACAAAATTATTAATATGACAAATTGCACCATAAAATCAAACATGAAATGACTTTTGATAATACATTTAAATAAAGATGAATAATTTTTATCTATTTTCTTTTTCAGGCTGCAAAACAAATCAAAGAAAGGTTTGTTTACTATTAAAGTATCATTTTCATCTTAATGCCATTCAGTTTGGATCTTTATTTAATGCTGTCAGTTGTTTTTGTTTTTTTTACCAGGGTAACCATGGCTCCAGCCTTTCGGCTGACGACTCGTCCGGTGGTTTCGGAGAACATGGCAAAATTTACCGTGGACTTCAGCACAGAGAGGGCGGGGCTTCAACGAATTCACTTCCTGCCAGGTGAGTCCTATCTCCTCTTCTTCGTTTCTTCTTCTTCTTGTTTTTCTTATATATGTGTGTGTGTGTGTGTGTGTGTGTGTGTGTATATACACACACATATATATGTGTGTGAGTGTGTGTATATATATATATATGTATTTTTGTGTAGATATACTGGGTGTTATACAAGAGTTAGTTTCAACCAAGCAATCTGATTGGTCGAGAGGCGTTCAATGAGTGCTGATATAGAGCACAACATCACTGTTAACTTTTAACTCTGCTTGTATCACTCCGCCTCGCGGCTCTTCAAAACTTCTATTAGTGCCAGAGTGAAAGTATGTTTACATCACGGTGTCAGACCAGGTTCAGACCGCTAGTTGGCGTTGTTCACTTAGCTCTGGAGTCACTAAAGTCTCGAGGAGATCCAGGAGGAGCAGCTGTGACGGGTTTCGGTAAACGTTGGTTTCACTGGGAGTAAACCAGCTGTTACAGATGTTACAGTGATGTGCGGTGAGACAGGGACACGCTGATGAGACAGGGACACGCTGATGAGACAGGGACACGCTGATGAGAAAGGGACATGTTCGTCCGACGCCATCCACAGCCCGAGAGACGAACCGTCTGATCAAACTAACTGGTGTGAATCTCAAAGTGTCCGTTAACAGACTCAGATTTCACTGAAAACACGGAGATAAATGTCGGTGACGCTCAGCAGACCGAGCTAACGCAGGTTAGCCGGCAGCCTGCGGGAAGTGTTTATGTGTTGCTAGGCAACAGCTGTCACGTCCAGGCTGAGGAACTATTTGTGTCGGCGGAGCCAAAAAAATCATTAAATAAACAAACAAATCATAATCTGTAGTGTCTTGTTACTATTAACGAATAAAATATACTCGAAGTGTTGTACAACAGTAATGTCACCGTGGAGGTCGCGTGTTGTCGTGTTTCATCACGGCTGAGATTATCTTCAGAGACCGAACCACAGCCGTGATGATGCACCGCACAGCAGGGCTCCCTCTCCTGTGATGCTGCTTAATCATAATTTTTCACAGTTTTAGTATATATGTTGTGTATTTTCACAGTATCAGTGTATATGCTGTGTATTTTTCACAGTATTATTAGAAATGTTGTGTATTTTTGCAGTATTAGTATATATGTAGTGTATTTTCACAGCATCATTATAGTGTAATAGTGTTATTTAGATGACATCTGTCACACGTCTGTCCATCCTGAAGAGGGATGGTGCCTGCTGTACAGCCTCTGAGGCAGACTGTGTTTTTTGATAATGGGCTTTATAAATAAAACTGACTTGACTGGATTATTTCTGCAGTATTAGTATACATGTTGTGTATTTTTGCAGTGTCAGTATATATCTTGTGTATTTTTGTAGTCTTTGTATGTATGTTTTGTATTATCACAACATAAGTATATATGTTGTGTGTTTTTTACAGTATCAGTGTGTATTTTGTGTATTTTTGCAGTATTAGTATATATTTTGGGTATTTTTCGCAGTACCCGGAGCTCCTGAGATCGATGTCTCCAGCTGTGTCGTCCGTGACAACACCATCACAGTTGCCTGGCAACCGGCTGGTGAGGCTGATGGTGACGGAATCAGTGGATCAATCGAGCGCTATGAACTCGAATACCGAAAAACAAACCGAGACATCTCGCTGAGAGTTTCAGGAGAGGCATGCTGGGAAAAAATCCATGACATCAGAGAGACGCACGTTACCATCTCAGGTGAGAGGTCAGAGGTCACATCTCGGCACATTCCCAAAGCTTCAATTATTTTAAATGAGTTAATTTTAAGAAATAAAATGTGTAATTATTTTTAAATGAGTTAATTTAAATCAGATGTCTTTTTCTGTTTCAGGTCTGAAGTTTGATTCTTGCTTTGTCATAGTTCGAGTTCGAGCGAAAAACAAAGCGGCCACTGGCGAGTTCTCTGATCCGGTTACCATGGAAACAAGAGGTTATCACTCGAATGAATGAATGAAAAAGAAAGGAAGAAAGAATGAATGGATGAATTAATGAACAAATTAAAGAATGAATGAAAGGAAAACATAGAAAGAATGAATGAAGGAATAAAAGAATAAATAATTGAATGAATAGATGAATAGAAGAGAAAATGAAAGAAAGAATGAATGAAAAAGAAAGAATGAATGAAGGAGTGGAAACTATTTTTGTTTATTTTTGGTTTATGAGGAAATGAAAAGCGGATCAGATTTCGATTTGTACGCAGTAAAGAATAAGAAAAACTTCTAGCTTTATTTTAGCGTTTTAATTATTTTTGTTTTATTTCAGCGTATAAAGTCTTCTGATTTTATTTCAGCATTTAATTTTGGGTTCGATGCGACGACAGCCCACGCCGAGCTGAAGGTTCAGGGTGACACTGTGACCTGGGAACCACAGGGGGTCAAAGGTCACGACCCCCGACTTCGAGGAAAAGAGAATAAAAGCAGGTGAGTCGGCACATCACTGATGATGTCGTCAAGTTTTAATAACAAAGCTGTCTCTAAGAATCATGGGAGTTGTCAGAGCCGTTGGACCTGCTCAGGGGTCAGATTTTAGTGTCGGACCATCGGCAGCAGGAGGCCGAGCAGCTTTCTCAGCCGCAGACTTCAAGTCTTTAAGAGTTCGCGAGCATTTAAATTGAGTGAGATTTACAATTCGCCTCGTCAGTCACGGTCTTAACGAATTCTTTCAGTTTGGTAAAATTGCTGAAATACATCATTTATGGCTGCAGGATCTTAAAAAGTTTTAACAGCAGCTAGAAGTCACAAGTTGATAAAAGAAAAAATAATCAAAATGTTGTGTGATTTCCCGTTAAACGTTCCAGAAATGTGTCGAAGAACAGAACAAAAACTCCCTCAGAGTTAAAACCCTCCGGAAACATTCGGCTGCCTTCGATGAAAAGAACAAGAAACAAACATCATAATTCTTTTTGTTTCTCTGCTGCTGTTTGTTTGTGTCTTTGACCTTTTTGTCCCTCTGCAGTCTCCGTCTGCTGCCACACACTCAGGTAGAAACAGTCATTGCTGAGTTCTTCACGTCCTTCATCCAACATTTCCGGCTTCTTGCAGCCAATCACATCACTGCTGACATCACATCACTGCTGACATCACATCACTGCTGACATCACGTCCTGCTGACATCACATCCTGCTGACATCACATCACTGCTGACATCACATCACTGCTGACATCACATCACTGCTGACATCACATCCTGCTGACATCACATCACTGCTGACATCACATCACTGCTGACATCACATCACTGCTGACATCACATCCTGCTGACATCACATCACTGCTGACATCACATCACTGCTGACATCACGTCCTGCTGACATCACATCCTGCTGACATCACATCACTGCTGACATCACATCACTGCTGACATCACATCACTGCTGACATCACATCCTGCTGACATCACATCACTGCTGACATCACATCACTGCTGACATCACATCCTGCTGACATCACTTCCTGCTGACATCACATCCTGCTGACATCAAGTCACAGTTTTCCATAAAACCTATTTTTGAATTTGATCTGTTTTTGGTGTTGAAAAACTGTTTTCTTGTTATTTTGTTTTTGTCTTCAAACAAGTTCAAAATTTTATTAAAAAATTATGTGGCTGTCGACGTTCTCAACAGTCTTTAGCTGGTGTGCAGGAGTCGAGGTCTGCGGTGTTGGCGTTAGGTCCACATGTCTCCTAACAGACATGTGGACCTCCAGTGGAGGCCTGTGCATGGGGACGTGTCCCCTATCTGACATGTGGACCAGCAGAGGAAACCCTGCAGCACCTCGGACTGTCCTGCCCCAGATTGGCTCCCCTCTTGTCCATGCTGCGGCGGTGGCTCTGTGGTCTTGGGGTTCTGGAGGACAGCCTGTTTATCTTTGGCCCCAGATTCTCTGCAGCAAACTGCAGGAACATCTGTCTCGCTAACTTCCTGATAGGGCAAGCGAAGACAAGCGTCTGCCAAAGAGGACTCAGACTGCAGGGACAGGGTCCACAGATGTGGATCTGGTGCTGAGGGGTTGAGTTAGTGTTTTACCTGCTGGACGAGTCCTCTGTACTGTTGTCAATGAGTCTCTTATACTGTTTTTGAGACAAAGAAGACAAAATGCAAATTGTCTGTTGTGTTTTCTTGTCATGTAATAAATAACATGACACTTCCATATGAACTGTTTGCGACCTCAGTTCAGTCCAGCAGGGTAACTTCTTCTCCTCTTACTTGGTGTATGCTGTGGTTCTCACTACTGTATAAGGTGCTGGGTGTGTGTGTGTTTGTGTGTGTGAGTGAAATCAATTCTGATTTGTTTTTTTTAATTAAAGCAAATCAGAGACTTTTTAGAATTTGTAAATGAAAAATTGACCAATAAAGTGGTGGTTAAAGGTCTTCTCTTCTTCTCTCTTCTCTTTTTTTCGTCTCCTCTCCTCTCTTCTTCTCTCCTCTATTCTCCTCTCTTCTTCTCTCCTCTCTTTTTCTCTCCTCTCTTCTCTCGATGGACTGACAGCAGTGTGAATGGTGCTCGCACTGTAAATTTATTTGTTTCGTTTCAAGTTTTTTTTGTGTATTTCTCTCATTTTTCATCTTTCTCTGGGCTGCATCATTGCTTTCTCATTGGCTGTTTTGCTTTGTTGTTTTTCCACTTTTAAAGACTGCTGGTTTTCACTTTTAAAATGTTTTATATTTTATTCGCTGCAGAAGCGCCACGCCGTCACCTAATAAGACTACAGGAAGCCGAGCAGGACGCGACCGATTTGCTGGAGAGTCCTACACAGTTCTAGGTACTTCTACACCAACACCTCATCCTCAGACAGCAACTACTGCAAGTGCTGCAAATACTGATACTGCAAGTACTGCGACCACTGTTTCTGAAACTAAGAATTTTTGTGGAAGACAGACTTTTATTTTCAGGGCTGTCTCTGTAAAAAAGATATTTTGTTTTTGTTTTTTTTTCACTTGTTAAAAAGTGTTTTTGGTTTTCTTCCTCCCAGGTGACCAGGAAATGACTGGCGGGTGTCACTACTGGGAGCTCCGCCCCCTCGCTGATTGGAAATCGCTCAGTGTGGGCGTGGCCTATCGGGCCAGCCTTGGACGCTTTGACCAGTTAGGGAAAAGTGCAGGTTCATGGTGTCTCCACGCCAGCCAATGGCTGCAGAGCTCAATCGCTGCGAAGCACAACAACCGAGCGAAAGCACTTGATTGGCCGCTGCCCCAGAGAATCGGAATTTACTGCAACTATGACAACGGTACTTTGTTTTCATTTTTAGCTCCGTTTTCTTCAGTCACGTTTTTTTTACACTTCATGACATGAACTGAACACTTTCCCGCTGAACGTGCTGCGTGTGACGTGCGAGAGCCCTGCTGTTGCCGTTGGCTGGTTATTGTGTGAACGGCGACAATCCTGCCTGCGCCGCTACACCATTTTTAACATGGATCTGTGGTTCGGTAGCTGACAAGTTAATTCCTTTCGTTGCTGCACTTTTTATGCTCTTTGTATCGTGTAAAAAGTGCTTTCACCGCTTTCTGTCCGGCTGACAGCAGTTTCCTTTTCGTTGCACTTCGGCTGACAGTTTTTCTGCTTCAGCTCTGCCTCTTCAGCTTTTACTGTTGCTTCCTTCTGCGTTTGATCAGAGCTTCTCCTGATGGTGTTTCTCTCTCTGTGTTTCAGGTGATTTATCCTTCATCGATGTTGATCGTCTTCGTCTTCTCTACTCCTTCAAAACAAAGTTTAGCCAGCCGCTCGTCCCCGCCTTCACCGTTAGTAATACACCATACTGCAGTAATCCTACACCAATCTGCAGTAATACTACACTATAGTGCAGTAATACTACACCTCACTACAGTAATACTACACTACACCATGCTGCAGTAATACTGCACCTCACTGCAGTAATACTACACTACACCATGCTGCAGTAATACTGCACCTCACTGCAGTAATACTTCACCATGCTGCAGTAATACTTCTTGTTCAGTAATAATGATCTTAAATCAGGATTTAATGAAATATTGTTTTTCTGTCTTGCTGTGGTATTTGAAGCAGAACTTTTGAGTACTTGTTGTATCGCAGTGCTGACTGCAATAAAACTTTCTTTCAGGTTTGGTGCGGCGGTATTTCCATAATGACTGGTCTGCAGGTGCCGAGCTTCATGGGTAATTTTCTCTCCACCAATCAGAGTCTCAGTAACCTGTCCCAGTAGATGGACCTCCATTCAACTGTTTTTATTTAATTGTTATTTTAGTTAATTATCATTAATTTATTTGTTTTAGATATTTGTATATTTCAATTTAATACAGTAATTAATATATTACATGTTGTCATTATGAAATATGAATTAAAGATATAAATGTTTTCATATTTTAAGAACTGTAATGAATTAAGAAAATATATTGAATAGTATTTCCCGCACAGAGCCACGCCCCTGTTTTAGTTTTTGTGCTTTTATTTTTACGATGTATTAAATTTGCCTGTTAGCTCTGGCTTTTATTTTGACAGTTCTATTTAATAACATTTATGAAGGCCAGCTGGAAATGTAGAACTTAATTAATTGCCAGTCGCGGCATTGTTATGAAGACGCTGGGTGATGTTTTTGCGTTGTCATAGCAACGTTTGTTTCTAAATGGAAGAATCTGAATTTGACCAAAGCTACAGGAAACAAGTTTGCCTGTTCTCTCAAGCTTTTTTCAAGGCTTTAGCATGATGTAACCCAGTTGTTCACTGACATTTTTAGATGTTGATATTTGGCTGAATTTGGCTGTCAGGTGATCAAAATTCAGTGTCGGTACATCGAATGCCAACATCAGTTTGACGTGGAATACTGCCGACAGAGCATGTTGATATTTTGTTGGTTTTAAGTTTTAAAGAAATTAAATCCAATGTTTTAAGCATCTCATGCCAACGCGTTGTTGATGCAGAATAAAAACATTTTAACTTATGAAGAACAAAACTTAACATCTGTGAAACGTCAGAAATTTAACGACCACACAACGTAAAACTCTGACATCATTCGACACCTTTTTAATTTCACTGTCATTCAACCAAATTGTAAAGTCTGTCTGAAATCATTTTCATGTCTGATGGAAGTTGGGACTTTATTTTAAATTGCATGAGGAAGTTCTATGTGTAATTAATGTGAGTTTATTATGAAAGACCTCAATAGATTCATTGTGAGTATTTGATGGTTTTATTTTGAAGCTTAGCATAGAATTCCCTGTCATTTTGAAGAAAAACAAAGTTTTAGTTTGTAGAATAACATAAATACTGTGTTTTACAGATATATATTTTTTCTGTCTAACTTTAGACTCAGGATGATATTTATTTAAATTTTGTATGGAAAAAAAATGTTAATATCTGATTTGGAGTTCAGCCAAAAGAGAAAAATATAACCACTGACATTATTTTTATTTATTGATGTATTGTGTGTATATCTGACCTCAAACTGGGTCTGACTGAATGTTTTATATCGATAACATTTGAATAAAGTGTGAAGAAATAAGTGAAGATTCTGGACTCAGACTATTTGCACAGAAACTTTATCTCCTGTCCTTTTGAGCTGCGGGAGAACTGAACAGAATTATACATTTCATACATTTCTATGATAGATATTTTCACTCTCACGTGACTCCTGTTTGTGTGCTGTGTTTGATGGTTGACACTGTTTTTTTCCTGATTCTTTTCTGCACCACAACAATTACCAACAAACTTTGTCATGTAACAGAAATGATAAGAGAGATATAGGGGTACACTTCATGTCAAACTAATTTTGACAGGTGTGACGAATCGTCATCCAATGATATGTCGCCACGTCATCATGTCCCCTCCCCTTTCCCCGCCCCCTTTCCCATTGGCCGTTCCTTATTTTTTCCCACGCTTTCCGCCGCCCATTTTTCCCACGGTACCCCCCAACCATAACCTAACCAATGAGAAGCGAGTAAGCGCGTGAAGTCTTTGGAGAGACGAATAAATTGTGCGGCTTTGCGGTATTGTTGTGTACAGTGTACAGATCTTGAGAGAAAGAAAGGATTTGAAGAAAACAGGAAACTTAAAGCTAAAAAAAAAAAAAAATGGGGTATAAATTTATAAAAGCAGTTTTAACGAACATGTTGTGTAACTTGACGAAAGAGCAGTAAAGCAACTTTACAATAGAGTTTTTTCCTCTAAAAAACGAGCAAAACGTAAAAGAGGCAAATCAGTCAAGGGTGACGGTGTCGAGAGAAGGAAGTCTGCTCAGAGCTCCGATATCTTTTAAGAATTTTTAAGAACTTTTTAAGAAGGAAGAAAGAAAAACATGGCTCTTTTACACCAGAAATCACCCGAGTGCACCCTGGCTGAACTGGATCTATTTTCTGCTCCTATGACACAATTATCCATAGAGGATAAAAAATATCAAGAATGTCAACCCCTCTCAGCGCTGAGTGACAACTCTCCCATCGAATTCTTCATCCCCGGAGATGGTGAAAAGTATCTTGATCTGAACGATACCTTGCTACATCTCAGAGTGAAAATTACAGAGAAGGATGGATCCAAGATCCCCGCTGATACGGCCGTAGGACTCATTAATTATCCTCTGAATACGATTTTCAGCCAATGCGATGTTATTCTGGGAGATAGATTGATTTCACAGTCCAGCTCCACACATCCTTACAGAGCCATGATCGAGACTCTGCTCAACTATTCTGAAGATACGTTAAAGAGTCAATTCAGCGACGGTCTATTTTACAAAGACACTGTGGGTGCTATAGATTCGATAGTCACGTCAAACGGGCCTAATAGAGGTCTTACTCAGAGAGCCGTATTCACGGATCAGTCGAAAGAAGTGGATCTGCTGGGCCCCCTTCACGCCGACATATTTTTCTGCAAGAGTCTTTTGCTGAACTCGGTAGATTTGAGAATTAAACTGATACGCAGCAACGATGTCTTCTGTCTGATGGGAACACGCATTTCAGAGTTTGCCCTGAAGATAACGGCCGCCTCCCTGTTTGTCAAAAAGGTCACAGTTTCCCCGGCCATCAGGTTGGGTCATGAGACAGCCCTGTTGAAAGGAAATGCCCTCTACCCCCTCTCATGTGTTACAGTGAAAACCTACTCCATCCCTGAGAATTCCAGGATCTGTAACCAAGAGAACCTCTTTCTCGGAGCGATCCCCAAATACGTCGTTCTCGGCATGGTTCACCACGACGCCTTCACAGGCAGGAGGGACCTGTCACCCTTTCATTTCAAACATTATGATGTGGAGTACCTGGTGCTCTGTCAGGACGGCCGACAGATTCCTGCTAAAGCCTTTCAACCCCAGTTTGATAGAGGCAATTCAGTCAGAGAGGTTTACCACATGTTTACAGCCACGGGGAGACACCTCAAAGATTTACCTCTGAGTATCGATCGCAGGGAATTTAACGAGGGGTATGCTCTGTTTGCTTTCAATTTCGAACCGACCGATGACACAGATGCCCTGTCTCCCGTTTCCAACAGAAATTTGAGGCTGGAGATGAGATTCAGGGTCCCCCTGCCTCAGACCACCACACTCATCGTCTATGCTTGTTACAATTCCATTCTGGAGATCAATGCTAAAAGACAGGTGCTGGTGGATTATTATTAAAATAAAATAAACTGAAATGGATAATCGTCAGCTGGAACATCTTTTGCATCAACTGCTGGGAGATGTATTCTGCGGGTGTAACGGGTGTGTTTAGGACCCAGATGCAGCTGATAAAACTCTTTGGAACCCTCCGAACCAGCGTCGCTGCACCGGGAAGAGGATCCCCCTCCAACTGGAAAGTGGGACCCACCGTGCTGGACCCCAAACCAGACGCCCCAGGAACCGGAGGAGAAGAGAGAACGGAGGCAGAGGGCCCCTGTCCCGAGACGGCGCGGGTTAGGGTTAGGGTTAGGGGTTAGGGTTAGAAAATGATTAAAAAAAAAATAAAAAGAGAAAGTGTTTTTGTGGGAAAAAACTGCATTATTGTGCGTCTGTGGTGACGTTTTGACCCACAAAGGGTCAAAACGCACAAAACATGGAGACAAAGAGAGCAGAAGTGTGTCTACTGGAAAGTCCCGTGTGCTTTTATACTCACTTTCCCTCTCTGTCCTTTAAACTGCCAAACACTGTTTTTTAACTTGTTTTTAGCCCTTTTAACCATGAATTTAAATCGCTGTAAATCTCCATTTATGTTTCTTTTGCAATTTTAATTATTTATTTATCTCTGTCTTTGTAATTTTAATTATTTATTTCTGTTTTGGGGAATTTTAAATGATGAACAATTTTTAAACTTGTTTATAACCCTTTAACAAAGCATTTAGCCCCGTGGAAATCTTAATATATGTTTTTTGCAATTTTAATTATGTATTTATTTCTGTGGGTTATGGGTTAGGATTAGGGGTTAGGGATTTTCTCAGAACTTATATTTGACCTCAATATTTCTAAAATCATGGCTAAAGCAGTATCTTTTTATTTTTTGTGTTTTAGATTTGAGAGGACGTGTTTCCAAGTCTTCCAGCAGATGGCAGCAAAAAAAACCCCAACAACAACCGTACACTTCACAAGTGAGACACCAGGAAAGACACAGGAGAAGGTAAAATTTATGACTTTTATGAATGAGTTATGCTATTGCAGCAGCATAGAGGTGTTTATCCGCTGTCATTTGCCACTGCTGGTAATGAGCGCAGCTGGTGGCCGTGATGAGGTGGGCTGGTATAAAAGCGGCCTTCCTCCCACCAGTTTTACCTTTCGCGCCTCTCTCCGTCACCACCGGCGCGTCACTTCCGTGCCGGAGGTCGCTCGGCCGACAGGTGTGGCTGCACGCTGCTTCACCTCGCAGGTTGTTTGTGTCTGTTTGTGTGCTTACGGCATCGGTGTTGTGTTGTAGGGCGGTTGCCTGTGCGCTGCTCCGTGCCCCGTGTAGGTGCTGCTGCATTTGTTGGCCTTGGTAAGTGTCCTCTCTGTCTCTGCTGTATGGTTGATGCTACTAAATTGGCTAATGCTAGCGTGGTCACAGGTAAACGCTGGTCGCAGCCCGGACTCCTCTCTCTCCCTCCCTCCTCTCGTGTGTGTCTGTGTGTGTGCCGGCTGTGACCGAAAAGGTATGCGTGTCTCGTGGCGCGCACCACATCATGTTCAGTCATTTAGCCATGCTAATAGCATTTTTCTTGGCTAGGTGTTAATGTAACCAGCTGATCGGGGCCGCTGCTGTTTTTGTCTCCGCTGCTGCTCGTCTCCACCGCCTCTTGGCCGCACGCCACGGGCAAAGCACAATTTTAAATATTGTATGTACAAGTGTGTGTGTGTGTGTGTGTGTGTGTGTGTAAACGTGCGGGTTACGTTCTGTTACTTTTGGATTAGTTGTATGGGTTAATTTGTATTTTTTTTCTTTTTTGATTAATCCTGATTTTGGCTACTGATGTAATTAATTTGTTAATTAGGTTAAATTGAAAGACTTTCTATATGTAATTCGGTCATTGTTGGGTTTGGGTTTTGTTTTCTTTTCTTTAGCTTTCCTTTTGTTTATGATTGGTTATATTTAAGTTCTGCTTGGGCAGTTATTGATTGATATATTTTGTTAAGCTTAAGTGTGCGACCTGCCCCTTTAATTATAATTTTTGTTAGATTCTGATTTATTATTTCTTTGTTTTGTGTTGTTCTGTGGTAACCCCACTGATTTGTTTAATTTTAATTTTAATTTTAATTTTAATTACCGCTCCAGCGCGCGGACATGGACAGCCCGGTCCAACGCGAAAATGTGTGACAGCCTGCTCCACTAGAGCAGTTTTACAAACTGTCTCGCTCCTGCAATGTTTTCCAACTCCAGTGTGGACATGTGCGACAGTCCGCTCCAGCGCGCGGACTTGTCCGATTGCCCGGTCTAGCGCGGACATGTGTGAAAGCCCTCTCCAGCGCGCGGACATGTGTGAAAGCCCTCTCCAGCGCGCGGACATGTCCACAGCCCGCTTCAGCGTGCGGATCCAGAGACCCAGCTGGAAATTTTTGGTTCTAAAAACGTTCTGAGAATGTTACAATGTAACCTAATGTGTCATTAATGTTTTCAGCTGCAAGTTTTATTTTAGTTGTCAGAACGTTCTTCTTAATGTTCAGCTAATATTCTCCAGAAACATCAGAACATGTTAAATCTTTTTGATTGTTAACATATCACATTACATTTTCATTCAGTGTTGCAGCTCAAACGTTACGTCTCAGTCAGCATTTATTTGATATAATCAACATTTTTTGGGCCGTAGGTAGATTTATTGGTCACTTTTTAAATAAAGTTTAAAACACGAAATTACAAAGATCCTTGATCCTGCTTCATCTCTGGAGCTGAAGATTGAGTTGATTAAAATCAGCAGATACTGTGAAGATTACACCTTAAAACATTTGTTGAACATTAGATTAAAATGTTTTCTTTAATATATGTTAGTTGGTGTTGTGGGAACGTTCCCTGCTGGCTGGTGAGTCTTGGGAACATGTTAGATCTGTCCCTGTCCTGCTGGAGAATTGGGTCCATCTTTATTTGGAAAGTGTCAAATGAAATAAGAGAACAAAATAAAAGCATGAAAAACAGCAGCAGAACGCAGTGAGGACCGATTCAGTGAACAAACGTCTTCATGTCTGAAAAAGAGGAATTTTGCAAATCATTAAAGTTGATTTTAAACATGATTATTCAAGATTTCTGCCCAAATATTCACCACACACACCTCGAAATAATCACTCAAGAATGAAGACCAACACAAGAACAGATCAATCTGCATAAACACATACACACATACACACACACACACACACACGCACACAGGTCACGTATCACAGTCGCTCTGTGAGAAACAGCCGTCCTGTCTGTCACATCTGACTGTTTCAGCTCACATCTCTTTAATATGTTGTTTTTTTAAAATCCTCTTTAAATGTGTTGGATGTTCTTCGTGTTTTCAGCTGTTTTAAATTAACCCCTCTGACGGACTGACCAGTTTACAGATCACTGCTGATGTCACAGTTTACCTGAGCACCCCTCTGTGAAGAGTCAAAGGGTTAATATGGGTCTCATTGATGGATGATGTCACCAGTGATGTCACCAGATGTCACTGAGTGTGTGTGTGTGTGTGTGTGTGTGTGTGTGTGTGTGTGTGTGTGTGTGTGTGTGTGTGTGTGTGTGTGTGTGTGTGTGTGTGTGTGTGTGTCCGTCCGTCCGTCCGTCCGGTGAAGGAGAATAACTACCGGGGTCACAGCAACAGCGCAGATCAGCTCTGCTGGCATCCGACCAACCCCGATCTGTTCGTCATGGTGTCCGGAGACAAGACCATCCGCATCTGGGACGTCCGCACCACCAAGTGCATCGCCACCGACAACACCAAAGGTACGAGCTCAGCTCACCCAGGAGGAGTCAACTTTTTAATCCGAGAGAGGAATATTTTAAAAACAGGGAGTCATTCTGATTTATTTGCAGGACGACATAAAAATAACTGAGAATTCAAATCTGACGTTCTACGTGAAGTCTGTTTGTTCTTTACAAATTGGACGAAGTCGATTCGAGGTGAGCGAGATGTGACCTCCGACAAAAACCATCAAGACAAACTGAGATATTCTTTGAGATTTATGAAGTTAGCATGTTAGCATAGCTGCACCCTCAGAGCCAGACACTTCACGAAAACACGCCCTGAACTTCGCGTCCTGAGCAACGCGTCCTAAACGACACGTCCTAAGCAGGACGCGACACGTCCTGAAGGACACGTCCTAAACAGCACGTGCTGAACAAGGCCTTCTACGACTGACTGACGGAGGCTGTGCTCCCTCCTGCTGCTTCATCAATACAAAGAAAAATTGTTATTCAGAACATGTGACCATCAGTCAACATGTCGCCGTCAGTCTTTTCATGTTCGGAGTCATTGATCGGAGATGATCTCAGGTAACAGTCACGAGTCTCCTCGTGTGTTTCAGGAGAGAACATCAACATCTGCTGGAGTCCTGACGGTCAGACCATCGCCGTGGGGAACAAAGACGATGTGGTGACCTTCATCGCCGCCAAGACGCATCGCTCCAAGGCCGAGGAGCAGATCGAGATCTCCTGGAACAACGACAACGACATGTTCTTCCTCACCAACGGCAACGGCTGCATCAACATCCTCAGGTAGGAAACATCAGCATCCTCTGCTCTCCTCTGATGTTTCTCTCTGCTCTCCTCCTCTCATCTCCTCCTCTCTGCTCTCCTCCTCTCTGCTCTCCTCCACTCATCTCCTCCTCTCTGCTCTCCTCTGATGTTTCTCTCTGCTCTCCTCCACTCATCTCCTCCTCTCTGCTCTCCTCTGATGTTTCTCTCTGCTCTCCTCCTCTCTGCTCTCCTCCTCTCATCTCCTCCTCTCTGCTCTCCTCCTCTCATCTCCTCCTCTCTGCTCTCCTCCTCTCATCTCCTCCTCTCTGCTCTCCTCCTCTCATCTCCTCCTCTCTGCTCTCCTCCTCTCACCTCCTCCTCTCTTACTCTTACTACATGCTTGGGTTTACCAGGTCTGTCCAGCAGCCTTCCCCAACACCTGATCCAACTCAACACCAGGTGGTGATCAGTTGACAGCTCCACTCCACTCGACTATTCACCCGAGTGTCCAAGACATACGGCCACAAATCAGATGATATATCACAAAATCAATAGGCAATAGTATAGTATGGCAAAAAAGGTCAACATTTGACCGCTCCTAAAAATGGCTGAAAACAACATAGAATAGCTTGTAGAAACGCGCAATGTCATTCAGAGTGGGAAAAAAAACCCAACAATGGCGAAAAACTTAAAAAATTAGCATGGCGCAAAAATGGCCAACGAGACAATAGTATAGTATGGCGAAAAAGGTCAACATTTTCGCCATACTATACTATTGCCTTGTTGGCCATTTTTGCGCCACACTAATTTTTTAGGTTTTTCGCCATTGTTGGTT
Source organism: Plectropomus leopardus (assembly GCF_026936395.1). Classification (NCBI taxonomy): domain Eukaryota; kingdom Metazoa; phylum Chordata; class Actinopteri; order Perciformes; family Serranidae; genus Plectropomus; species Plectropomus leopardus. The sequence goes on from NC_142195.1 coordinate 30,990,797, forward strand.
TTAATTTCCACTCTGAATGACATTGCGCGCCTGTACAAGCTATTCTATGTCGTTTTCAGCCACTTTTAGGAGCGCTCAAATGTTGACCTTTTTCGCCATACTATACTATTGCCTTCTTAATTTTTTAGGTTTTTCGGGTTAGGATGAGGGAAGTGTGGACTGTGTCACGCCGAAGGCGTGGCACAGTCCCATGCTCTCTCCATCCATCACATCCCGTGTCTGGGACTTCTCAGTGACTCCCTTACAATAAACAAATTCTCCAACAGGAGCTTTATTCCCAACAGTTGTGAAGAACGGATTTATTTATTTGTTTATTTATTTGTTTATTTATTTATTTATTTATTTATTTATTTATTTATTTATTTATTTATTTATTTATTATATTTGGTTCTATTGTATTATATTTATTTTATTTATTTTATATATTAGTTTATCTATTAATGGGAAAGGGGATTATAATTAATTGGTTTGTTCATGTATGGTATATTTTTAGGGGGGTAAATTGATTTGTGCATCTATTAATTACTTATTTTATATAATTTGATATCCAATTTGGGGTTTGGCATAATTGATAGGGATAGGGGAGGATTAGGGTTAGGGTTAGGGTTAGGGGTTAGGGTTAGGGTTGGGGGTAGGGGTTAGGGTTAGGTTAGGGTTAGGGTTAGGTTAGAAAGTGTGGGCTGTGTCACGCCAAGGCGTGGCACAGTCCGATGCCTCTCCATCCATCACATCCCGTGTCTGGGACCTCTCAGTGGCTCCTTACAACAAACAAACTAACTCTCCAACAGGAGCTTTATTCCCAACGATTGTGAGAACAGATTTATTTGTTTATAATTAATTAATTTTATTGTATTATATTATGTTATATTATATTATATTTATTTGTTTATTTATTTATTATATTTTGTTATATTATATTTATTTTATTTGTTTATTAGTTTGTCTATCAAAGAAAAGGGGGTTATAATAAATTGGTTTATTCATGTTTGATATTTTATAGAGGGGTAAATGGATTTGTTTCTCAATTAATTTCTTATTTATATAATTTGATGTCCAATATAGGGTTAAGCATTACATGAGAGGTATGGGTCTGGCAATAGGGGTTGGGGTTAGGGTTAGGGGTTAGGGTTAGGGTAGGGGTAGGGTTAGGGTTAGGGTCAGGGGTTAAGGTTAGGGTTGGGGTAAGGGTAGGGGTTAGGGTTAGGGTTAGGGGTTAAGGTTAGGGTTAGGGTAGGGGTAGGGGTTAGGGTTAGGATGAGGAAAGTGGGGGCTGTGTCACGCCCGGCGTGGCACAGTCCGATGCTCTCTCCATCCATCACATCCCGTGTCTGGGACCTCTCAGTGGCTCCCTTACAACAAACAAACTAACTCTCCAACAGGAGCTTTATTCCCAACGATTGTAAGAACAGATTTATTTGTTTATAATTTATTAATTTTATTGTATTATATTATGTTATATTATATTATATTTATTTGTTTATTTATTTATTCTGTTTTGTTATATTATATTTATTTTATTTGTTTATTAGTTTGTCTATCAAAGAAAAGGGGGTTATAATAAATTGGTTTATTTATGTTTGATATTTTATAGAGGGGTAAATGGATTTGTTTCTCAATTAATTTCTTATTTATATAATTTGATGTCCAATATAGGGTTAAGCATTACATGAGAGGTATGGGTCTGGCAATGGGGGTTGGGGTTAG